>NC_088867.1:28051475-28351475 GCF_032884065.1 Artemia franciscana | reverse complement strand
ATTTGATATTTAGAAGGATCTTGTGCTTCAGAGCTCTTGTTTTAAATTCGGGCTAGATCTGGTGACATTGGGGGGAGTTGAAGGGGAAAACCGAAAATCTTGGAAAACGTGGAAATTGAGGAATCCTTATCTTACGAAGGGGTGATCGGATCTTAATAAAGTTTGATATATAGAAAGATCTTATGTCTCAGATGCTTCATTTTCAATTCGAATTGGATCCAGGGACATAGGGGGCTGGAGGGGGGGGGGAACAGAAATCTTGGAAACCCGAAATCTTGGAAAACGCTTAGAGTGGAGAGATCGGTATTGAACTTGATGGGAAGGATTAAAATAAGTTCTAGATACGTGATTGACATAATTAGACTGGATCCGCTTTCTTTGGGGGTGTTGGGGGGATTTCCAGTGCTTTGGTGAGTTTGGTGCTTCTGGACGTGCTAGAACGATGAAAATTGGTAGGCATGTCAGGGACCTGCGAAAATTGACTTGATAACAGTCGTTTCCTCGATTTGACCATCTGGAGGCCGGAGGTAGAGGAAAAATTTAAATAAACGAGGTACTTTTAACTTACGAATGGATGATCGGATCTTAATGAAATTTGATATTTAGAAGGACCTTGTGTCTCAGAGCTCTTATTTTAAATCCCGACCATATCCGTTGATATTGGGGGAATTACGTGGGGAAACGGGAAATCTCGGAAAACGCTTAGAGCGGAGAGATCGGGACGAAACCGGGTCGGAAGAATAAGCACAAGTCCTAGATTCGTGATTGGCATAACCGGACTGAATCTGCTCCCTTTGTGGGAGTTGGGGGCTTACTAATTCAGAAAAATTAAGGTACTTGTTACTTAAGAATGGGTGACCGAATATTAATTAAATTTGATATTTAGAAGGAACTCATGTCTCAGAGCTCTTATTTTAAATTCCACCAGATCTGGTGACATTGGGGGGAGCTGGAGGGGGAAACCGTAAATCTTGGAAAACGCTTAGAGTGGAGAGATCGGGATGAAACTTAGTGGGTAGAATAAGCAAATGTCGTAGATACGTGATTGACGTAACCAGACTGGTTCCGCTCTCTTTGGGGGAGTTCTAGGGGGGGTCCAGTGCTTTGGTGAGTTTAGTGCTTCTGGACGTGCTAGGACGATGAAAATTGGTAGGCGTGTCAAGGACCTGCACAAATTGACTTGATAAATTCGTTTTCCCCGATTTGACCATCTGGGGGGCTGAAGGGAGAAGAAAAATTAGAAAAAATGATGTATTTTTAACTTACGAGTGGGTGATCTGATCTTAATGAATTTTGATATTTAGAAGGACATCGTGTCTCAGCTCTTATTTTAAATCCAGACCGGCATTAAGACTCTGATTTTCTTTTTAAATCGATCTATTGATTCTTATAATTTTGCTAGAGCTCATGCCATATGAGCTCTTGGCTCTTCCGACCTCGTCACATGTGCCATATGAGCTCTTAGCTCTTGTTATAATATTATTTGTTCTATAACTAGATAGGTCATATTGGTTGTAAATTGATCACCAAAGTCTGTAGGGATGATGAGGTGGGCTGCTCTAGGAATCATTTAATTGTTTTGAAAATTACTTCCAGTGTTTAATCAAAATTCCAACACTATTCCAACGAATTCCTTTATTTGTAATTGGAACCGCTAATAGGCGCTGATAACTTCCTATTCTAAAATTTTGGTTTCATATACTTACCGATAAATTTAGAATTGCTTCTTTTTATAAGACCAGGCTGACTTCTCGTGACATGCAGGACTTGAGAACCAAGCTTTGCTTGGAGAAGAGAATTTTAGACGTAAAAATGATATTCAGTGTACCCTCTTTTCTCCGGAAGCGTATACCCTCCATACAAGAAAAAAACTTTTATGTAAATTATCTAGATTTAGTTTTTTTTTTACCAATGACACAGGGGGAAGGTAATTTCGATCTCAAGACGTCAGTATCCCTCTTCTGATCTGTATCCCTGGCCAGTTTTAATTGATCCATAATTTGTGCCGCAATTTTGCCAAGAATTGTTCAGTTATTCTAGATATTCTTTATCAAACAATTGCTGATGAGTAAGATAATTTTTCTAACTTTATTTTCGAATACTTTGAATTAAAAATAGGACAGCTATTTGAAATGTGTGGAAAATTCCCAGGGAGGGATCTACCGTGGAGGAGAATTTCCGCAAGGGTGGGGAGAATCTTCCAGGGGGAATTTGTCCGCGTCGTTAGACAAGACCTTTTTTGTTGTTTTCATTGAAAAAATGGAAAAACAATCCAAAGTTTGCTTCTTGGGTGCCATATGATACTTTCTGATCGATTTGTTAAGTAAAATTTATAAAAAAAAGCGATCTAATATAAAAATTATCTTAGAGATGAGCCCAAAATTAGCTCTCTATGATCTCCATGTGTCTGGCCCAGCCTTTTCATTCCAGAAATCTATCCCAAATTGTGCTTTAAAGGTGCCATATGGCAGTTTATGACGTTTTTTAGTCAATCCTAAGTAAAGAGCGATATGGGCACAATATGTTATTTATTTATTTGGTTTGTTCGTTTTTTTTTCAGACCAGGGCACTTCGTATCAAAGGACTTGTAGTATAAACTTCAAAAGGGGCTCAATCGATTGGGAATTAAAAGGGTTAGTGCCGTTTTAATAGTCGAAAGTAATAGGACAGCAACTGAGCCCCCACCTCCCACGCCCACCATTTTCCTAAACATATTCAATCAAAATTTTGAGTTAGCCATTTTGTTCAACGTAGTTGAAAGATTCGTAAATTGTGTCTTTGAAGATGCCCCCCAACAGCCCTCAGGGCAAAGGTTGTGAGTTATGACCTGGGGGCATGTAAGGTATATATATAGAAAGGGTGATTCGGCAATAACCCTTTTAATTATGTCATTACATTTATTTAATATATATATATACTACATATACTTTATTTAATGTCATTATATGTCAATTAAACTGAAAATCCACGGTCATTTGTCTGTTATTTTTGTTTTGTTTTTTTTTTTCTTTGTTTTTCAGTAAAGCGCAAATTTTGTTCTGGTCCTGAGAAGGCACAGGGTTTATCAGCCATACTCATGTTAATTTTTGCTCCTTTTGATTTTGACTGGCTATTTATCGTAATTCTATTCGTTTTGAATTTTATTTAATTATTGATAGTGATTTGTGGTAGTTTTACGCTTGGAAGATTATTTGAGTTTATTTTGGCTCATTCTTGGCTTAACAGAGCTCTTTACTTTTCTTTGAAAAACTTGTCTTGTCGAAAAAGTTTTTTAAATTAATTTAAAAAAAAATTTAAGATATAAGAATTAGTTTTTAAATGCGCCTTAAACTACGAGCCCTCAATGATGTTCCAGTGTCCCGATAGTAGCGAGAAAAATAAAACAACAGAAAAAAAGAGGATATATCAGTATTGCCAATATTAAAAGGTGTTTTTTTTTCTTTTTCCAGAGGATAGGAGGGCCTGTAATATTCCTGTATAAGGTTTCGACTATGGTGATTTAAGGGGTTGTGCGTTTTGGTTTGCTGCGTTGCCGTTTTCGAATCGCATACAATTGAATGCAGGGGCAGATCCAGGATTTTCTTAGCGGGGGGCTAAGGGGGCTTTTTAGGGGGTGAGTTGGCTGTAGGGCTGAAAGAAGGAGCGGGTTGAAGGGGTGGGGTGGATGGAGTTGTATTTTGATTGTGATTGTTACCCTCGGGGTGTTTAAAAGAAGGTGATTGTTTTTATTTCTTTTTTGATTATTATTATTATTTTAATTAGTCTAGGATGCTTCTAGGAATATTTGTGTAGTTTTTTATCATTATTATTATTAGTTTAGGATGCCCTTAGGAATGTTTATATAGTTAATTGCTGAGCATTAGCAAAGTCTAAATTTTTCCCTAGCGTAGTGATTTATATCTATAATAACTTATATTTTTGTTTATTATGTTAATAAAAGTCAAAGTCATACATTAAATGTCTGTTATAAAAATCCTCTAAAAAACAACAATGTTCTAAAAACCACCCCGCTTCGCAAAGAAAGCAAATCCAAATTTTATGACAGCCAAAAAAAAGTAAAGATATCAATTTTTTCACCTCTGTGCCATAAAAAAATTCAAAAACTAATTTTTGACTGTAAAAAGTAGTTTAAATATTAAAATTTTTCCACCTCGTTGTGACAGCACAATCCTGAAATATCATTTCGATAGCTTAAAGAAGTTTTGATTTTAAATTCCCCCTCCTTGTTGTTAGGAAATGAATATTTTCGCCTCCCAGTTGGCTTTTGTGGTAATACCGCCAGATTCCCTTGAGAAATCTAAATTTGATTATATACTTTTAGGCAGTATCCGTCATCAGTAAAATCTAATAGAGACCACAGAGTAACTGAAACTTTGTTTCAAACTTGTTTGCAAAAAGAAACAGTCTTAACAATTAAAAACTTACCAATTACTCAACTATTAAAAATCAATTTAAAGAAATAACTTTCATCCTATCTCTGACCAGAGCAAGCGGTCCCAACCCCAAATCCATCATCCTCACCTGGATCCACCACTGACTGAATGACGCGATGCACGGGTCTGTTTGAATAGCGCGTAGTTCAACTGCGAGATTTAGTCTCTTGCACTCGGCGCGAGAGTTGAGAGAAGTGGAAAGAGGATAGGCACTTTAATGTTAGTGGTTAAGCTGGCAAAAAAAGCCAAACCTTTACGAAATTAGATTAAAACAAATATATATTTCAACTGAAAGTGAGGAACAACTTTCCAACTTGAAACGAACAGGAATCATTATTTATATAATGGAGGTTTCCCCCTCCTCAATACCTTGTTCTTTATGCCAAAGTTTTTTAGTATTTACAAAAACGTTTTTATAGAATTGGGATAGAAAGTCAAACTTTAGCATAAAGAGCAATGTATTAAGGAGGGGCAACCCCCTCTCATACGTAATGATTTCTATTCGCTTTAAGTTTTAATGTTGCTGCTTACTTTCAGTTGGAAAAACTTGATTTTTTTATAATTTAATTTCTTATCGTTTTTTAAATAATGCTGGGAAATACAGCTCCTCTCCATGGAAAATTTCCTCCCCCACCATGAAAATTTCTCCCAGATAATTCCATTCGCGCTAAAAATTAGCCGTGGAAAATTTTTTGCGGATTATTCTACCTGAAAAATTCTTCTTAGCACACTTTCATTTGAAAAAGCCTTTTATTTCCGATTTTTTTCAAATCAGGCCGTAAATGCCCCTTCGTGTGAAATTTCCTCCGGAAATAGCCCTCCCCCATTGAAAAGTTGCCCCTGCTGAAAATTTCCCCATGGGTAATTTCTCCTGTGGAAATTTCTCCAATGGAGAATGTCTCCCATGGAAAATCCCCCCCGAACACAGTAAGATTCTTTAAACAATTCCAACTCCGCTGAAAATGTCCCTGGGAATTTCCACCAGAGAATCTCCATATGTAAAATGGAGTCGCTAACGATAAAGTAGGACAAATAAAACGAATTACGTACAGGAATTCTGACAAATTCCCCGAGTGTAAAATGTCTCCTCAAAATTAGTTACCCTCCCCATGTTTTTGGTGACTTAAAAAGTGCTCTAGAACTTTTAGTTTCCGTTCAAATGAGCCCTATCCTGATTTTATAGGACTAGTGATTTGATACGATCACCACTGGGAAGAACAAAGAAAATAAATACGCATTCGTGAATTAGTAGCCCTCCCCATGTTTTTAGTGACTCAAAAAGTGCTCTAGAACTTTTAGTTTCCGTTCTAATGAGCTCTATCCTGATTTTACAGGACTAGTGGTCTGGTACAATCACCCCTGGGAAGAACAAAGAAAAAAAAAAAAATAGTGCGCATCCGTGGATTTTCTTCTTGCAATAAATACAAAACTCTATATTTTATACCATATTACTATATAAGAGCTTACAGCATCGGACTGAAGTTTGTATTGTAGATGATTGACTAGCCGCAAATATTCCATTAACCACAGGATGACAACCGTGGTCCTCCATTTTAATGGTGGGCCTACCTAATTTTATATTCTAATCTATTTTTAGAGGACCAAATTCTGCTTATTTACCATTATTCTCAATAAAATGGACGCCCCTGGTTTCAGCAACAAACGAAAATGCTTATCATTTTCATGTTGAATGTGAAACTGATTGCTTTTACCCAGATAAAAGATATATGAGTGTGCTTACTTTGTAATGCGAGTGCATCAATTGGGAAAATAGGAAACGTTGAACGTCTATGCCCAAAAATTCCAATTCAATGCTCAACAGTCTCTTTTTCTCAGAAAATTAGACAGCGACAAAGCAGCGACTGAGGCATATTTTTGTGTTCCAAATATAACTGCTGAAAGTCAATACCTTACGAAGATCGTGAATTAATCAAAGTGGTATTTTTAAGAAGCTGCAAATATGTATTTGAAAATTTTGAAAACAAAGGTGAGATAATATCTGCTATTCGGTCTGCACAACTGTCTGGAAATGCAGTCATGAGAAGGGTTGACTCAATAAGTTCTCATGTAGTTTCACAAATGACTTGATCGCTGCAGTTATCCATGCGACTTGATGAATCAACGAATGTTGTTGATACAGCTCAGTTGGCCATTTTTGTAAGAACGGTTACGATGATTTTCAAATAAAAGAAGAGCTAGTAAAAGATTGACCAATTCTAGGACTTACTTCAAGACGGGACATATATAGTGCTTTTAGGAAGATCATCGACTCCGGAAATATTCCTGTACAAAATTTGGTAGGTTTGGCAACCGATGGAGCTCCCGCAATGGTAGGTGGCGAGAAAGGATTCATTGCATTTTGTCGTAAAAACACCAGGTTTCCAAAATTTAAGTCTTGCCGTTACTTAGTAAAATAGCAGTCATGATATGGTAAGTTTTTGAGTGTGAGCAACGTGATGAAAACAGTCACCAAAGTCGTAAATAAAATAAGAGCTTGTGCACTTCAGATATGTTTGACCAGGACTCCAGACTGAAGAGTTACAATACCAGTATGGTCTAACACTTCATACAGAAGTTTGTTGGCTTAGCAAAGGGAGGGTTTTGCAATGTTTCAAAGAATTACTTCCTGATTGGTAGCCTCGTTGAAAGAACGAGTTGAATCATTTCCTGAACTACATGATCCAGTTTGGCTTCGAGACTTTGCTTCTCTTAGAGACATAGCCAAAAGCTAAATTCCCTTAACGTGTAGATTCAAGGCAAAGATAAAGATATCGGTGGAACCGTTTCCGATGCGGTATCATTCACGAAGAAACTGGAGCTGTAGGGGAAAATCTTCCATTGGGTTAGTACAAAATCCTGTACAGGGCGAAACACTTTGATTGCTTCACACAGATCCTTGACAAGCAAGGACCTTCACAAAGAGGCTTCACTAGCCTTTTGCCCTTGGGGGGGCGGAAGTCCTAAATGTGCCGACGAATTCTGTTAGGTGCCGAAGACAGCCAACAAGTTTTACTTCGTTTTTTATGTGTTGAAATATTGTCTAATAGTTGTGGAAAATTCTCATCTGTTGTAGAGAAAAACCCAGAGAGTATAAAAGCAAAATCAAGACAAAAAAATAACTTTAAATAACTTTAGCTCTAAATTTTAAAGCTGTGCGACTTTTCAACTTTCAATTTTTCTATAAGTAGGTTGAGGTCAATTTTTTCCATTAGTTCTTTTTCTGACATAGTGATCATGAGATGGTCAAGTCGATCGTTTCCCATAGTTGACCTCAGTCTGTCCTTTACTATTTTCATCTTGCTAAATAATGGTTCAACCGTGGTAAATGTCACTGCAAATAGTTTTTGCAAAAGTGACTGCTCTGTAAACTAAAGGCAACACTCGTCTGTTCTTTTTCGCTAGAGAGAACAACTCAGCAAACTCAGTGATACTTCCAGCGCTTTTGTAAATCTTTGCAAAATAAAAGATAATGTTCCCTCTGTTGGCTAGGCATCTTGGGTATTGAGTATTTCTTCCTAATTTCTTGGAAACGTAAGCTTGTCTTCCCTAGAAACGACCTCTCATGTTACTTGCACAATTGTGGCACTGGAATGTCAGTTTTTTTTTTATTGATAGGAGCCTTCCGCAAAACTCGTAGGATTTCTTCTACTGTATCGACTCCTTTCTTTGACTCAGAATCTATAATGACGAGTAAACGCTCTTTAGCGGCTCCCTCTCTATCAGTGTACCGGAAACCAACAGCCAAACACTCTTCCATGGCTGACAGCGGTGGTTTTGTCTGCAAATTCGCCAAAGAAGTCAGCCTCATTAACTTCTGCTACGATTTTTTTTAACTAGCTCTCTTCCAACAATCACCGTTAATTTATTTTGGCTACTACTCGACAGATAGCTGGTGATATTTGGCTTGTTCTGGTTTTCCATTCAATGGCCCATTTTGATGTTACGTCTCGAAAGGAGATTGGCTTGCTCAACGTGATTTTTTCGTCATGTTTCTTCCCACGAAATGCCAGCTCTTTTTTTACCCAGAGTGGTGGTAACATCAAGCAACATGTATATAATGTATATAACTGTATATTACTGAGGAACGAATTTCTCTGACTCACTAATAAGCCTAGTTCCATGTTCGCTTATTGATCACCCTATGTCTAGCGCTTATACTGCAGCGTCTAATTCGTTAGTGACGGAATCCAACCTAACTTCAAGTGTCAGTTTTTTTTCTACCTTGGTACAGTCAATAATGAAAGAATAAAGAGCAAATATGTTTCTGATTCTTACGGTTTCTTCGTGATCAATTTCTGAACAGCGAACTTCTTCCAATGTTTTTATTCTTTCACCAGATTCCACAGTGTCAGACCTGAAATGATAAATAATTTCGATTTTTTCAGCCGAATTTTCTTCTGTTCAAACTCCGATATTTTTCAAAGATGGACCAGGGCGAACTTTCTCGAGAGACGTCTGAAATAATAATTCGATTTCACCACAGTTGTTTGTCTGTATTTATTTCATTCATTCAACAAAAAATGAAAAGCTCGAAACAACTTCAAAAACTTTTATAAGGAAAACTGGCCATAGCCTATTAAACTTGCAAGGGAATTTCAAAATTATTCTTCTTTGCTTCTGGCTGGTAATTGGGTACGATTTATTCAGTTCGGTTCAGTTCCATTCAAAAGCATATCCCGAAAGAAAAAAGAGTAAGAACCCCAAAAGTAGCGAGCAAGCTTAAACTTGTAGATATCCACTGCATAATAATACCGCTATTTTTATATATTTTTTGTATATATTTATTTGTATATATTTTGTATATGTCTTGCTGCTCGAGATAAAGGTCGCTTGTGACAGAGCTTTCTACACTTTTCTTCGAGATTCCTGGCCGTAACCATTTTGGAATATCAAGTAGAGTGGTCTTTTGCACAATCTTTGGCCTAATCTTCACTTTGGTACCGGTTTTTAGTTCTTCAATATAATGTATTTGAATGTGGGTAGCTCGATAATAAGAGTCAAATTCATAATATCTTTCATCTTTCTTTCTTTAAAAAAAAAAAAAAAAAAAAAAAAAAAAAAAAAAAAAAAAAAAAAAAAAAAAAAAAAAAAAAACTTCGCACACAAGCTTTACTCTAGTTCTGGATCTTTTCCTTTATTTTGCAAACATTTTCATATGCTGGTGATCTAAATAAATAAAGTAATGCTCCAAGTGTCTTTTTAGGTTCAAACGCAGGATCGTACTAATTCAAATTGCAATTCCTAGATTACTGAGAAACTTGGATTCCCTGTAAACTTTCCTTACTCTTGACAAACCGGTCTCGTTGTTGGGCTTCTTGCCTTTTTTTTTTTCTTTTATTAAATAAAGTCTTAAACTAAGTACAATGTCGTAACGCAGCAAAATTGTCGGATTTGGAAATAAAAGGTGTTTTTTCCCTTGCAGTTTTAATTCTTCGTACCCTCGGTTTTACAATTTGTTTTTGGGCTTTTGAGAATAAGAGAAAGAGGTCTAGTTCTAAATAAGCCTAGTATAATCTTGCAATTCCATGGGATCGTGTATTATCAAAATATATCAGCTGTTTCCTATATTTTGGAAGGAAACGACAGGTCTCAGCAGGATTTTTTTCACAGCAGAGCCGATGGAATTGTCCCGGCTAACCGACACGTTGAAAAATATGAAATTTTACAAGGTTCTTCCCGACTAGTCGTTTTCTAGGTAGCCAATCGCTTTCTGTCAACTTTGCGCAGATGGAGCAGTCAGTTTCGTCGTCTTTGCCCGACGGAAGTCTTTTATGACATAGTCATGGACCGACAAAATACTGTATCGACTTCGCGCAGATGAAGCAGCAAATTTCGTAGTCCCTTGCCTGACGGAAGTCTTTAATGACATTAGATTGGACCGACAACATACCAAGTTTTGTAGGACTTGGCTCAACAAGTATTTTCTAGGGGTAGCATTGTTACCTGTTGACTTTGTTCAGATGAAGCAGTAAATTTTGTTGTTCTTCCCCCAATGGAAGTATTTTATGACGATACATTAGACGGAAAAAATACCAAGTTTTTTAGGACTCTGCTCGACTAGTCGTTTTTTTTTTTGAGGGACCAATGGGTCTCTGTCGACTTCGCACACATGAAATATTAAGTTTCGTCGAGCTTCGCCCGACGAAAACTCTTCCAGAAGCTCCACTTTGCGCCAAAACATTGCGACTTTTGGAGGGCTTCGCCTGGCAAAAGTCCTTTCTGAGAACCTCAAGGGGGATTCCCCTTTCCTCCTCCCCTTAGTGATGACCCTGCCTTCACAGCCTCCTTTTAACAAAAAAAAGATATTTAAATTTCTTCAAACTTGAAAAATAAATTCAATCAACCCTTTTAAGACTTTAAAAACAGTTATATTCTATCACTAGGTCTAGTTCTAAATAAGCTTAGTATAACTTTGCAATTCCATGGGATCGAGTATTAGCAAAACATATCAGCTGTTTCTTATATTTTGGAAGGAAACGACAGGTCCCAGCAGGATTTTTCTCAGCAGAGCCGATGGAATTGTCCTGGCTAACCGACACGTTGAAAAATATGAAATTTTACAAGAGTCTTCCCGACTAGTCGTTTTCTAGGCGGCCAATTGCTTTCCGTCAACTTTGCGCAGATGGAGCAGTCATTTTTGTCGTTTTTGCCTGACGGAAGTCTTTTATGACATAGTCATGGACCGACCAAATATTGTGTCTACTTCGCGCAGATGAAGCAGTAAATTTCGTAGTCCTTGGCCTGACGGAATTCTTTAAAGACATTAGATTGGACCGACAACATACCAAGTTTTGTAGGGCTTGGCTCAACAAGTATTTTCTAGGGGTAGAATTGTTATCTGTTGACTTTGTTCAGTTGAAGCAGTAAATTTTGTTGTTTTTCCCCCAATGGAAGTATTTTATGACGATATATTAGACGGACAAAATACCTAGTTTTTTAGGACACTGCTCGACTAGTCGTTTTTTTGAGGGAACAATGGGTTTCTGTCGACTTCGTGCACAGGAAATAGTAAGTTTTGTCGAGCTTTGCCCGACGACAACCCTTCCAGAAGCTCCACTTTGCGCCAAAACATGGCAAGTTTTGGCGGGCTTCGCCTTGAAAAAGTCCTTTCTGAGAACCTCTAGGGGGGATTCCCCCTTCCTCCTCCCCTTAGTGACAACCCTGGCTTCACAGCCTCCTTATAACAAAGAAGAAGATAGTTCAATTTCCTCAAACTTGAAAAATAAATTCAATCAACTCTTTTAAGACTTCAAAAACAGTTACATCCTATCACTGTAATACTACAGAATTCTCTACATTTTTTTTAAGAAGACAGCGCTGCAGTGGAGATGGAGCTGCTTGATTTTAAAAGTGACTTTTGATTTGAAGCACTCACTTTAAGCAGTGAAAATATTTGGCCTTTTTTCCTGAGCAAAAAAATCTAATTTCATTTCAGGTTGGTTTATGTGTGAAGGCTATATTCAGCTCAACATATCGGCCTGAGATATCATTTTCTAACGAAAATCCATAAGAAACTAGTAAAGGAGCCGGTTGACTGGCAAACATTTTGACAATTCCGTTCAAATGGCCGCTACAACCTATGAGCCTAGCATTAAAAAAGCTGTTGATGACAAATAAAAGTGTCAACTCTTAGATTGAACTTTTTTTTCTGATTTAAATATTTTGTTGGTTTTTTAACTTTAGATCAAAGCTGAAAGAAATATCCTGTGTCCTTTCTCAGGATTAACCATTCTTCAAATTGGGTAGCTTTATCCTCATGCAATAGAAAGTTGTAAATTCATTGCTAACAAAAGATTAACTAACGTTACATCTAATGTTTGATTTTCCAGGAAAAATGTCAAACCAGAAACGAACCGTTAAACCACTAAAATACATGCTCGCAGATAAAATGGCACCAGGGAATAGGGAATACCTTGCTCTTGAATCTCCGCCTTCTCATATGCCAGTCAAACGATATAGTGACATTTCTGGACTTGAAGCGAAGGTAAATACAAGTATGTCCATAATAAACTTAAATTGTTTTTAAAACTGTGCTATTTTGAAAAATATAAAATATGGCATGCCTAAGCCGTAGATTATGTGTTCATGTTAGCTTATATTTCTTAGGCACTTACACTGTCATTTCTAACCTTGTAAAGTCTGGTGATATACAAAGGGCCTAAAGGCTTGAAGCTTAGGGGCAATTAGATTATCTTTTGTGGTAGATGGAGTAAAACTTCCAAGGAAGTGCATTTAGGCCGTAAATTATAATGTCTTAGAGAGCCGGGGATGTTTAATGGATCAACATAGGGGGAGATGGTCTACAATCTTAACTTCATTTGGAGTTACTACGGATATATTTAAGATTGTGTTTGGTAACACTTCGTGAAGTATCGCTGGTAACAGTATGTAGACTGGTGATATGGCTACGCTGTTCCCAAATAGCGCTGTTTCTTTCCTTAACTAGGTAATGTGGTTGCGTGCTGCCTAATTTATTCGGGAACAGAGTACGAATCTAGACTTAGGAACATTAGCAACCTTTGTGTATTTGCAAATTTGTATAGAATTCTACTCCAGAGTGGAGCACCTTAGCTACGCTTTCGAGTTAAACTGAGATAGACATCCGCGATCACTTGGATTGACCATGAATAATATCAGTTGATGTTCGCTTTTGCTTGGATTAAGACTAAACTATCTGATGAGTAATTGTGATGCACAGTATAAGTATATACGTTTTTTCTAATATGTTATAATAAGATCGTGATTGGCTTGTTGGACAATTTCATGGATGACGATTATGATGGTGAGAAGGGTAGAATGCAATACCGCGCTCATTCAGGCAGGGCCTGGACCCTCAAGAAAGGCTCAAACTCCAGAGTTTCTAGAAATTCGTAATAACAGTTAAAGAGTTTATACAGGATTGCAAATAATTTAAGAAAACATCATTGAAAGCTTTGAAAACAAAGAATAAATTTTAGCCTACTTTTGAAGAATTACACGTTATCAGAAAATAGGTTGATATTTTATTGCATAAAGATGCTATTGTTGAAGTTCTGAGTTCAGAAAAATAAAACGAAATGCTTTGTAGTTCTCCCATTTTTACGGTCCCGTTGAAAAAATGATTCTTCTCAATTTACTCTGAATTTTGAATAGTTAAACAAAAACGTTAAATACCGCCATTTTAAAATGGAAACTTTCAGTCTGTGGTTGTCCTAAGGAAAAAAATATTATTATGTGACCCCTGTTGACCTTGTCGATTTTACTATTCATGTCTTGTTGATCTTGATAATAAAATGTAGTTTTATTTGAGATTGCTGCTAATTTTTAATGCCAAATCAGGGGCTACAAGGGTCCTTACAAGGCACATGAAACCAGTTTTCTCCCTAAATGGTATTCGTCTGTTGTTTATTAGGATGATTTAGCCTTTCTGGGAAGGTTATTTTCAGAATGTCAAAACAACATTCATGAAACAGTGGAATCACTGTCAGATTTGAAGGTTTGTCATTCAATTGGAAAATTCAAGTCAACAAATATAATTTCTGGGTTTTCTGTCAGATTCGCAATCAATGCGTATTTTCCTGCCGGAAAGAAAAATTTAAAATGTTTTGAATTTCTTTCCAAAGCTTCTTAGTCCAGAATTGACTACGATTCAAGAATTGGCCGAAACTCTAGGTGTTCTTCTTTCAACCTTCCCAACAGTGGATAGCGATCGAAGAACAAATAATTGCTCTCGGAACCTTGAGTTTCGAACTTGTGGTCAATATGGCTCTCGGAGCCCTAAAATTAGTTCTAGGAACGCAAAATCTAGCTCTCAGAGACCACAAATAGGTTCTAGAACCTCTGAGACTGGCTCTGCGTGTCCCATTAGAAATCCATGACCAAAGAAATGACAGAAAACGGAAGGCTTCTCCGAAAAGCACAAAGGCAAAAGGGGAAAATAAAGCACGTCAAATGACGCTCTGTTTAAAAAGGTTTCTGAAGATCGTTCTGGTACTAAGGAAGGTCCCATGATACATCAAAAACTTTGAAAATTTACAAACAGAGCTACTGCCGAACCTCTGGAAATAGGGAAGCTGAAGAATTTATTTGAGCGCTTCTCTAGGCCTGCGAATACCGATAAAATCTTTGTTCCCAAGGTTAACAGTAAAATTTGGGCTTGTCTCTCATCATGCGCTAAAAAGAGGGATGCTAAGGTACTTCAAGTGCAACGGACTATTGCTCACTTAACCTTTTATGTTTTAGAGGCAACAAATGCGATTCTTTAGTTTGAAAACCGTGATATCAAAGAAAAGGTTGTCAAAAGCCTAACAGACACAGATCACATTATGATCTCAGATACACTCACCGATCCCGATCTCAGTCTAAAAAGACCTCATTCGATGATATTCGAAAAGAGCCCAGATCCCATGGTAGCATCTGCTTTATGCGCCCCTGAAATCAAAGTGACGGGGTTTCTTTTTGGCATGGATGTTGCCAAAACACCATCCAAAGCCAAATCTGTCGTGGATTTGGTAGAATCATTTGGATGACCAAAAACGTGCAAGGGTAGGTGGGTCTATAGTTATCGAGACTAGCAGAACGAGCCTCCAAGGCCAAACTATCGCAGAAATTAGGCCCTTTAACCGGAAAGCGGAGCCGTTCATCGCTCAAGGACTAAAACACACACAGGGCAATTTTGCGGCCAAGCTAACCTTAACATCTGATGTAAGTTCGGAACTGCAATAGTCGTTGGATATTCTCAATCATTCTTCTAAAGCAATCGAGCCTAGATTAGTTGACAAAAATTTTTGTGTGATGATGCATCAAAACTAGGCTGTGGGTGATGCATCAAAACTTGGTTGGGAATTTGTGGATGAATATCCCATGAAAACGGCCACAGGTAAATGGTCCTCAGAAAAATAGGATTTGACATCAATGTTTTAGAAATAAAAGCTGTTTATCTGGGATTAGACAGCTTTGCTTAGGATAGCAAAGGCATGTATGCCCGGCTGTGTTCAGCCAATAAAACCACAGTAGCTTACACAAATGAAAAGAGAGAATCAAAAATCTGAGTTTTGTATTTATTTCTTAAATACGGTTTGGCAGCTGGTTTTGCAGGATAAAGGGTGGTAACATATGCCTGGAGTGGCTAATATCACTTGACAGACTCGGAGGGCAGTTAAACTACACTCCCGATTTCCCTTCCCGTTATACTCTCAGCGCTTCACCATGAGCTTAGCCATTGCATACAACAAGGACTATAAAATACTGATATTATTCGTGGTCAATCCAGGTGATCGCGGACGTCTAACTTTCCACAGAGAAAAGAATGGGTAATTAGTTTTTACCTTAGCAAGTACAACTGGGGTTTTATTAAAACAAAGAAAAGCAGAATAATATTCTTAAGAATAGATGTTGGTCTTTTGACAAACTAGGTTTGTAAAGGAACTTACCAGAGTTCCAACTATGGTCCTTCCCAACACAGCACTACCATTTCTTACTCCGACTGGACTTTTTACGGTCCTCTATTGATAACAAGACTTGCTTGTACCATACTCTCCCAATAAATTACAAAGATGTGTTATGCATAAGATGTTAATCTATATATATAAAAATAAGTTGTATGCATGTTTGTTTTTTGTATGTTTTTTTTTGTAAAAAGAGGGTTTGCGTATGACGTTATTATAAGTATGTAAGACTTTGTATATGACGTCATTATAAGATGACGATACAGACCGGGACAACGGGACACAAATGAGGACCAGGACACAGGGAATATAAGTGACGACCGAGACACTCAAAGGGAAATTACAGACCGGGACACCGGGACACAAATGACGACCAGGACACAGGGAATATAAATGACGACCGGAACACAGGGAATACAAATGAGGACCGGGACACTCAAAGAGAAATTATAGACCAGGACACCAGGACACAAATGACGACCGGGACACAGGGAATATAAATGACGACCGGGACACAGGGACACAACTACAACGGGGACGCCGGGGGGCACAGGAGGATATATAAATGACTACAGGAACACAGGGAATATTCGATTAGCAATCACCATCAACAAAGCTCAAGGGCAATCATTAGAAAAATGCAGTATAGATCTGAATACGGATTGTTTTTCCCATGGACAATTATATGTTGTATGTTCAAGAGTCAGTAAACCTGACAATCTATTACACCACTACAATGGCGCGTAACCAATACGGCGTGTAACGACGAGCGCGGGGGGCTGGGGGGCGCGAAGCGCCCCCACCAACTAGGTGTTGGTGTGGCGCGAAGAGCCACAGCAACAGCTAACATAAATTGTGTGTTATGCTCTCCTGTTAAATTGCATAAGATGTTCGTAACTAACGGTATGTGGGTTTGTTTTGGGTCTGCTTCTAATTCGCTTTTATGATTTGTATGGCTTATATTTGTCGTTCTACCCGAAACATGTAAACTAGTCAAGTTTAAGGTTAGCTATCGAAAGTTATTAGCATAAAGACATTTGTCAAGGTTTAGAAAAGGGTGAAAACACTTCCTAGACACAGAAATGGCGGTAATCTTGATGAAAGCTACACTATCAAATTTAGTATGTAAAAAAAAACCTAAGGGTATTTCAGCCCGTTATCGTTGAAACAAATTCCTATGTTTCCCGAGACGTGTAGCTATTGATCTGTCTTTCTGTCTTTTTTTTGCTGTGAAACAACAGCCTTGAGAGAAATAGGGCCCAAACGGTATCAAGTAGAACTCGAACATAGCAAATAAGTTTGAAAATATCGTAAGTTTTGCCTACACCCTTGGATTTTCGGGATACATACCCGTAGTTGCGCATTTTGTCGGATGTAACCATTAAATGGATGTAACCCAGATTAATAGAACTTTTGACTCTAATTTAAAGCTTAAATCGGTGGATTCGATAAGGTTAGCGCTCAAACTTAACCTTGAAGCTATCCACTTCATTTTTCCAAACTGACAAATACTGACCCACAAAATTCACCACCCTATACCTCCCTCTCTCGTAACCCCCGAAGAGTTTAAATGCACATGATTGTTGATAGGCAAAATTAGGTAGCACTTATAAATAATTTTAATGCCCGCTCAACGTCACGTTATCTATGGCTAGTTTCTAATCCTACTACCAGCCTTCATACTTGTCGGCAAGAGGAGGGAGGAATTTCACCTGCACTAGTATTCGTTTGGATAGTCTGTCCTCCAAAAAACGAAGATGAAATCAGTCTACAGTGCAATTTTGTTAGTTTTAGATCCCATGGAAGAATTCCATAATATTCTTTCTCAAACGTTAGCTGTTCTTGCTATATTTGATTCTTGAGAGTCCTTATGATACGTTACGATTAAAACGTCATATTGATCTGATTAAGATGAAAGTATATAGGAGTCTTAGTATTTTTAAGAAGGCTTAAGCATAAATTTCTCGGGTTAATTTTGAAAGTTCTCTTTAACCGCTTAATTCAGTTTTATGTTTTTGACAGTCCAACTAAAAGCAATTTATTTCCAAAACGTAATGAGGGTTACCTACTCCTGTTTACATGCTCTGTAAGTTAGCGTCACGAATCAATGCAGCCAATGTCATTTTTTACAATGATTTCATTCGAACCTGGGGCATGTGGATGTAACTTTCAAGCCGAGTGAAGACACAAAATTATGGCACCGTTTTCTGGTTTCCTTTGTATTTCAGTCTTTTGATCTGGTATGATCGAAACCACTAGCTCCTTTCGGTCCGGGAAAAGTCTTGGCCAATCAGAAACAGAAGTTTGGAGGGTTGATTTTGGTTAATTTTGGCTGGAGTAATTTTTTTTTGTTCAAGCCTTTTCTCTGTGTATTGGGGTGCCCTGACCCAACTACTTATCCATTGTAAGTTTTAATTTATTCAGAAACAAATTTTTTATTTCTTTAGCCCAATTTTTTTGGTGATCGAATCATTGGTAGAAAAAACTTGTTTGTACCTGTCATTCATTCCCAAACCATAAATTTCACAATATCACAAATACAACATTCTGATAACTTGGTTCTATTTAGAGTCTTTCAATTTGACCTTGCTACTTGACTAGTATAATGAAGTTCCACTGGGGCTCATAGCGAAAAGAAATATTATGCTGATTGGAGACAGGATTTTTCGGGTCTATTCCACCTCCTCCCCCGACGGACTTTAAGTCCCCTTATGCCCTCTCCTGATACTTTTTTGAAGTTTTAACTCAACTTCCTCGTGCCATCCCCCGGATAATGCAGATGCGTTATTTTGATAAACTGAGCACACTATGTCTTTTTATTTACATAACTGCTTCAACGTGTATACATTCAGAGTAAATTTTGTTTAGACGGATTTACCTCGCTACTTCTTCGTCAATAGATCCTGATCCCCTCCCTCTTTGTGGTAAAGTTTAACTTTTTGTACCAATTCTTTAAAGAGAACTGCTGAAACCCAATGGCGGTTGAATTGGAATATGATACTTTTATAAAGCACTAAAAAACTTTAGTTTAACGAGCTGAAGTGAGGAAGAAACAGTCCCCTTCATGTACGGACTAATTTCCATTCGTTGTAAATTGTAATGTGGTTCCTTACTTTCAGTTTTAAAAACTTGCGTTTTTTTTATTATTTAATTCGACCTTTAAACGACCAGAAGTTACTTTCAAAAAATAGATAAAACCTAAAACGAACAGAAATTATAGCAACAATCAGGATCGTATCCAGGATTTTTTTTTTTTGAGGGGAAAGGGGGTTATAAAAGGATTTTTTTCGGGGAGATCAAAAATTTGTTTATATTTATTTATGTTATTCTTTTTTACGAGTCAAAGAAACATTCTTTGGGGTCAAACTCCCTTACCCCCCTCCTGAACTGCAATCACATCAAATATGAAGATAACAGATACTGTTGGATAATTAAACCCTAAAAAGAGTGAAAATTAAAATTAATACTCAATTCAAACTTGATACGAAATAGAAATTACTACAAATAGGGGTTTGGATACTCTAAACCTTCTAAATTCTCCTAAATCATTTGCGTTATATTGGAAACTATTTTTATTTTTAACAGTCTTCTATAATTCTCCAGAAAATTAACGAAAAAAATACCTGTGGTTTATTTTATTTATAACAGTGATTTTTTTATTTTTCGTTTTCGTAATTATGAAAAAATAAGTTTAAAATATTTTTGGCTTTGAGTTTTATGATTTAGACTCGTCTTAAGTTTTAATTATTGACCCGCAGCAATTTCTGGTCATTTGAAGATTGAATTATTGTAGAAAATTAATTGTGCTCGTATTAAGTTTTAATTTGGCTCTTTACTTTACTATGAAAAAAGAGAGTTTCTTCAAAATGGATTGTCGTTCATTTTGATTACAAAAGTGTTATTATCGGTTAATATTATGAATATTTCTCCAGTTCTTCAGGCTTTTGGATTTAAAATTAAAGTATTGGATTCTACTTCAGGTTCCTAAGTTGTATAATGTGATCTGAGCTTTGGATTTGACTGTGTTCAATACATTATTGTATACATTTCGTTCAGTTTAAAATAAATGTTTGGAACGGTTCTTCAACTAGGATTTTGACTCAGTAGTAATTTCTGCATAATATGTCCGAAACAATACTCCTGGAGAGAAGGCTCATAGACTACATATATACAAAAAAAAAGAATAAATATATAGCAGAGGTATCATTCAGCTATCTTCATTTCTGAGTCGTTATACTCTTTTATTTGTGACTTTGACTTGAATGTTTGCTTGGTGTGGTATTGGAAAAATTTCATTCTGACAACCTGGATGCACATAATTCCTTTTAATTGACTCCAACATCCCTCTCGACATTCCCTGATATTACAAAGTTAGTGCCCTAGCCGTTTTTGTGATATTTCATACACACTCTATTGACAAACTGGATGCCCGCAGTGTCTTTTGTTCTATCTCAACTCCCCCTCAATATTTTGTGAGAATTTTGAGTTGATACCCTCACCCTTCCTGATATGTTGCACATAAAACTTTTACAACCAAGATGATTTCATTCAACATCCCATTTTCATTAGAAGTTTCAACTTAATACTGTTAGTCGCTCCTAATATATTGCAGTTACGCCCCTTTGACAGACTGGATGCATATGATGTCTTTGTTTTAATTCAGCATCTGGATCGACTTCCTGAAAGTTTCATTTTAATAGTTTTAGCCAGTCCTGAATGAAAGTTTCAACTTAATGCCCTTAACTGTTCTTGAGGTATTGTAGGTTTGCCGTTTTGACAACCTGGATATGTATGGTTGCTTTTGATTCAGTGTAACATCCCCGTTAGATTTTCCCGAAATTTTCAAATTAACGCTCGTAATCACTCCTGAAATAAATATAGATGCGCCCAGAAACACTCTATTGACAACCTGGATGCACCTAATATCTTTTTATTAAGTGAAACGTCCCCTTTAGAGGTCACTGAAAGTTTCAACTTAATACCCTTAGTAGTTCCTGGATATTCCAGATACACACTTTTTAGAACCTGGATGCACATACAGTTTTTTTATTTATTACAACATCCCCTAAACATTAACTGGAATTTTCAACTAAATAACCTTACCCATTTCTGAAAACAGAATATAAGCTCTTTTGACAACCTGGACGCACTTAAAATCTTTTGATTTAGTTCACAAGTATTAGTTGATGTTTTAGTAGTAGCAGTAGTAGTCGCAGTATTCGTAGTAGTGGTAGTAGTACACTACTACTAGTAGCAGAAATAGTAGCAGTAGTAGTTATAGTAGTAGTCAGGGGTGCAGCTAGTGGTGTCCCCAAAGTTTCAAGGCGTCGGCACGCAGTGCTGACGCCTTGGAACTTCGGGCGTCTTTAGCGTCTTAACGTTTTTTGTGTCAACATTTCTCCGGTATCTGGAGGATTTCGTTGGCAAATTCTTTACATAACACCTCCCCCCCCCAAAAAAAACCCCATAGGTTCACCCCTGGTAGTGCTAATGGCAGTAGTAGTAATAATAGTAGTAATAGCAGTAATTGTACTTGTAGTAGTAATAGTAGTCGCAAGTAGTCATTGTACCATAAACAGTCATAAAATTCCGTGTGCGCGAAAACAACACCTGTTCACGCTGTGGTAATCTGAACTTATTAATGATACGAGACTGAACTCTTTCCTACCTCCTTATTCCTAAGTCTAAACAACTATTAAAAGCACCTGAGATAGACACATATTTGAAGAAAGGAAGCATAATTTAAAGACGAACTGGGATTTAGGGAAAATCTTTGGTATTAAATTATAAATATGTTCAGATGCACAAGGGACAATATCCCAAAATCAAGCAAATTACCTAATATTCACAGGTAAGTTCTATATTAGAAATCATGGTGGGCAAGCTTATGTAGGAATAAAAATTTTGGCTGATAAATCTCAGTGACATTCAGATGCCAATGGGAAAAAGGCCCAAATTCAAGAAAAATTGCGTATTATTCACAGACAAGTTTTATGTTAAAAATCATAATGGGCAAACTTTTGTAGGAAACCTTAAAAAAGAAAACCGCCCGTTCTAGACCCTCTAAAAGTAGAGCCTGATTTGTCCTTTACTGAAAATAGAATATGTTTTGAACAATTTCTGTTATATCATTATAACACTGAGAATCAAAATTGCTGGGACTTCCAGGAATTAGTAACATTACATTTAAACGATCAATCTAGTTTTATTGGTCTGATGTGCAGTAATTTTTTTTCCCACTTTCTGCACTTTTTTTTTTAACGGGATTATTTTTTAAACAGGATCTTTTCAGATGTATAGAAAAAGAACTGTCATTTAATTGTGATTTGTCAGTTGAAAACATTGCTTCAATGAGCTCAATTGATTGCTTCAAAAATTACCAATGTTCTAAAAATTATCAATGTGTTAAAATTTTTATTCGGGTTTCATCAAAAGTGACCCGTAAGAAAGAACTGTAAAGCATGTTCATCATTGAGGACAAGCGGCTACATACTTTTGCTAATTCGACTTTTTTTCATTCATTTCATTGAAACAATGACACTAGGTTTTGGGGCAAAGTACTAAAGCATTAGCTTATACTTATGGTTCATTTTAGCACTAACAACATTCAAAATGTGCTAGGAAATAGAAAAATAGTTGGTTTTAAGAACACAACGTACTTCGACTGTTTTAAGGAGCTTATAACTAATTTTTTCTTGAGACATTCCATTTTTAAGCTTTGATGGGCGGACGAATTGGGTATTTAATCGATGGTGAAAACTAATCTCATAAATCTAGTTCATTTTCGTAATAAAGAATTGGGCTACTTAATCTAAATTCTCTTACCACCTCGTAGTCTTATCAGCTCCAAAAGAGCCCAGTTCCGAAATGCTTGGTGGTCACCGCACACCAATTCCTGTGGCATTACTTCTTCATGCTCTTTTTCTACGAAAAGTTTATTTTTCTTTAACATAATATTTTTCTTTAATTTTCTTAAAATATAACTTAAATATTTGGTCCTCTCCTTTGACCATGTTCCGCAGAGTATATTTATTTGCGAGACCCTATTGATGTAATGCTGGGTCAGCTTCAGCTGTACCGAGCCTTTCCTAATTTTTTGAAAAATCTGGGATGAATGATCCCATATCCTGAGTTCTGCCTATGTCCCACAACTTATATTTAATTTGCAGTCTGGCTTAGAAATCATAAAAATTCCTTTCTTTTCAGTATACAGATCCAACTACGAAGCTTCGTTATTCAACACCTGAAGAATATTCAACAATTCAAGCTTTGCCAAGTGACATAGTGAGTGGATACCTAGCACTGCGCAAAAGTAGTAACTCCTAGAACTGATAATTCAAATCCGTATATTTTTGTCGTGACCCATTAACGTTAAAATACAAGAATTTCTCTTATGCTCCAATATTAGATTTCGCTAAGTCGCTAAGGCTAGTTGCTTCGTCGCTAAGCCGCTAAGGCTAGGAATAAGTGAAGATGAAAAAGTGATGTGCGATAACGAGAAGATTGATCAAATGGACAGCTTCACTTGCCTAGGTAGCAATGTGAGTAGAGACAGTGAGTAGAGACAGAGACACGATTAGAACATCGGAAGCTTTACTGATGACTGTGGTGAAGTATGGTTCTGAAGCATGGTCGCTCCGAAAAAAACGGAGGAAAAATTGCTAGATGCTTTCCAAGAAATTGCCAACAGATTTTTTTGGGGAATCCGGCTGACTGACCATATTTAAAACAGTAGACTGGGCAAAAAGTGTGGTTCAATCCCGCTTTCTTGGAATATAATGAGAGAAAGGTTGAGATGGCTAGGGTATGGTCTTTGGACGAAGGATGACAGATTAACAAAGATTATTCTTGTTTGCCAACTGTCTAGGGGTAAACGAAAAGCATATTGTCCCCGTTTGGGGTGGGAGGATGTCAAAAAGAAAGTGTTAAAGGAAATGGAAAATTCCAAGGAAAGTGTAAAGAGAGAGGCGTTGAATAGATTGGGATGGAAAAGGATGATGCGGCTTGGGATGAATTGGGATGGAAAGTTGGACTTCAGCGGCTTGATGCTGCATTGAGTTGTTAGTAGCATTATAAGGTCAATTTATTAATAAAAAAAAATTAGTCAAGCAGTTCGTGGCTTTCAATTGTATGTAAGATGTGAGTCGGTCTAATAATAACCGAGACTCTAAAAAAAGAGTATTGATTACAATGATAATCAGAAGAATGTAATAAGTCAAATATACATAAAAGAAATTTTATGATGATAATTCTGAATTTATAAATTTCATTCAATTTAATGTTGCCTTTCAAAAGTTACGAGCCTGAGAAAGATTTGCCTGAATTTTAAAAGGGGTACAAAACGCGTCCATAAGGGGGGGGGATGTGATTTCGATAATGGTTGCACCGTCAAATTCAGCATAGCAGAGCAATTTATTGCAGGCGTTTCAAGCCCCTATCCACGAAACGCCGTTTTTTATTATATTTTTTTTTTTTAAACAATGGTCACAGAGCCATGTTTATTTATTTTGTTTGTATTTTTGTATCTTTTCTCAGGAATGGTCGTATCGAACCAATCGGGGAACGGTCAATTCGAACAGAAATGAAAATTTTCTAATGCCCGTTTGAAGTAGCAAAACGGTTACACCATAGGAAAGTTTTTTTTTGTCATTTTGGGGTAGAAACCAACAGTTTTGCCCCAAGAGGATGAATTGCTATCGATAGAAAATTTTGATATAGCTAATCGTTGCAAAAACATTTCAGGCCTTCCCCCTCTAAATAAATTATGACAGAGATGGACTTTTTCAGGAATGATTATCGTTCCCGAAGCGTTGTCATACGAATATTAAACTTGAATGTCGTGAATAGAGGTTTGAAAGGAAGGGGTACTTACCTCTCTCACATTTAAAAGATTCTTAGAACAGACAGCTTCTAGCAATAAACTGTCAGTGAAGAACGACTATTGTCAATGGAAGCCAAAACTCTAAAGACAAAATTTTGAGTTAAACATATGCAACAACAGGTAGGATTTTAAGTATGTAAAATGTATCGTTTTTTAAGTTGCTCGTCAAAAACTGTTAGCATACCAAAGTGTGCGTAACTTTAAAAATGAGAATTGAACTCCCTGAAAAAGGGAGTTCTAATACCCTTCTTGGTTAACAAAAGAGTTCCCAACAGAAGATATTTCCACATTCTAGGATTTTGGCCTGTAAAACAGTAACTGTGGCTTAAGCAGGGCCAAAATCCTATGGAGCAAAAATTCTGAGAACCAATGAAAGGTATTCATTTAGCTTGATTCACTAAATAACGCGAAGGCTTTATTGTTGCTATGTTGTCGTGCGTAATTTCTTTTTATCCATAAGTGTAGCTTGGACATAAAATTAAAGTTTGGACTAAGAATTCGTAAAATAATAAAGGAAAACAAACAGGTAACGTTTCTTATCTTTGGGGTATTGGTTCTTCATTCGTCTTTTTGAGACATAGTTGGCCAATTGAAGTCAAAATCAAGGACCAATTAATGCCTTGCTTGTCATGGCCTAGCATTCTGTAAGTTTGATTTCCTAGCTAGTCTGTGGACAAGGTTAAGTCAAAATGTGTCTTGACTGACAAAATTTCAATGGATAGCGTTACACCTGGCATGATTTTTGGTCAGATAATGTCAATCAAGATTGTTTTAGTATTCTGAGTTTATTTTTTAAATTGGATCTCCGACAAATAGTTTATATATTTACATCGGTGTAAAGCAGAAAGTGGGGTTTAACTTTCATAGATGTAAACAATAAAGCAAAAAGGAGCTGGGTTTGGATCAACGATAGAGAATCCTTGATTTAAACTAGTTGTTCTCACAAAAATGTGCAGATGGGAACTTTTTCGGGAAGCTATAAAACGTTTCTTAACATGAAATAATATGTGTACAACATTTTGAAGCATGACGCGTGTAGCAAACTAAACATTTTATCTGAACCTTTGATTACGTTCACTAAAATTTAAAGCTTTCCAATATATTTCCTATAAAAAGAAGGCACTAGACTTTGCCTTGTCAATGTACTAGAACACTACCTGCTTTGAAGTTGCAGTTTCGACGGAGCTTATCTTTTTTAAGCTAAATGGAAGAAACAGTGTACTCTTCTTGGATATTTTGTTGCACACACTAACTTTGATTATATATTAAATAAAAAAAAAACTAGTTTTTTTAACTGAAAGTTAAGGAGCGACATTAAAACTTAGAACGAACAGAAATTACTCCGTATATGAAATGGGTTGTCCCCTCCGCAATCCCTCGCTTTTCACGTTAAAGCTTTTAATTGTTTTAAAAAGTAGAATTGTGACAAAGAGTCAAACTTTAGCGTAAAGAGCGAGGGATTGCGGAAGGGACAACCCATATCATATACGGAGTAATTTCTGTTCGTTTTAAATTTTAATGTCGCTCCTTACTTTCAGTTAAAGAAAACTAGTTTTTTTATTTAACTTCTGAATGTTTTTGAATTAATGCATGTTTGATTTTGCCTCTCCGCACATAAATTATTAAAATGAAATTTGTATATTAATTCTTTTTTTGGCTAAATGGCTTTCTTTTGGTTTTGATCAAACAATTTTGAGAAATAAAGGGCGGGGAAGGAGGCCTTGTTGTCCGCCAATTTTTCGGTTACTTAAAAAGGCAACTAGAACTTTTAATTTTTAACGAACGTTTTTATTAGTAAAAAATATACTTAACTTAAGAATTAAATTACGTAACAAACTTTTATCTTCTTACGTTTTTATTATGTATACGAGGGTTTTTTCTACCCTCGTTAATACCTCGCTCTTTACACTAAATCGTAAGTTTTGTCCCAATTCTTTAAGAATGACACCTGAATTAGAAAGGCCGTAGAATAAATGGTTGAAATTACTAAAAATCACTTTAGCTTAAAGAGCGAGATATTTATCTCCTCTTAAATACCTCGCTCTTTATGCTAAAGTATTTTTAGAGCCCCTCATATGCGTAATAATCTCTGTTCGTTTTAAGTTTCAATGCTACTCCTTACTTTCAATTGAAAAAAAACGTCTTCATGTTTTTTTTTCATTGTTTATTTTATAGTAATGCTAGAAAATTCCTGCGCTCTTTTCATTGAATTTTTCTTCCCCCAGGACATATTCCTGCAAGAAAAGCCCCCTCCCCTCAACCCCTCTCCTCAACCCCTTCCCACCAACCAAAAAATACCCCTGAAAACGTTCGTACACTTCCCAATAAACCATATCTATATGTAAGCACTGGTTAAAGTTTGTAACTTGCAGCCCCTCCCCCAGGGATTGTGGTGGAGTAATTAATTCCCAAAGACATAGTTCTTATGGTTTTCGACTATGCGGAACAAAATGGCTATCTCAAAATTTTGATCCGTTGACTTTGGGAAAAAATGAGCGTGGGAGAGGGCCTAGGTGCCCTCCAATTTTTTTGGTCACTTAAAAAGGGCACTAAAACTTTTCATTTCCGTTAAAATTAGACCTCTTGCGACATTCTAGGACCACTTGATCGATACGATGACCCCTATGGAAAAAAAACAAAAAACAAATAAACACGCGCCCGTGATTTGTCTTCTGGCAAAAAATACGAAAACCAACATTTTTTTAGATGGGAGTTTGAAATTTTTGCTACAAGGTTCCCTGATACGCCGAATGCGATGGTGTGATTTTCGTTAAGATTTTATGACTTTTAGGGGGTGTTTCCCCCTATTTTCCAAAATAAGGCAAATTTTCTCAGTAACTTTTGATGACAAAGACTAAATTTGATGAAACTTATATATTTAGAATCAGCATTAAAATTCGATTCTTTTGATGTATCTTTTAGCATCAAAATTCCTTTTTTTAGAGTACCGTTTACTATTGAGCCGGCTCGCTCCTTAGTACAGTTCGTTACCACGAACTGTTTTGATTCCAAACCAATTGTGCAGAGTTTTCAAGGGGCTATTGGAAACCATAGCAACAAATCCACAAAGTGCTTTATTTTAAGATGGATACAGTACTAGAAATGAATCCAAGAAAATGTCAATATTTTTTCAGGTATATTTAAGTGTTTCGTTTCAGTTAATATGCTATTCAAGAGTTCCTTTCAGGGGGGGGGGGACAGTAATTAGAGACAATTTTGTAAATTGGATAATAAATGCCAAGAATTTTGAAAAATTCAGCGTTTTTGGTGGAACGGGACAGAGCCCCCTTCTGATTATGTTCATATGCGAATCACCAAATCTCGAAACGTTAATCGCATTTACAGTGTCTGAGCTATGTCTCTGAATTATTCAAACACCTCTTCCCGTCGTTCCAGCTCTGAAGATTGATCTAGAACAAGGGTCCCCACACTCTTTTGGCACACGGAAGCCTTTTCATATTCAAAACTTAAGCACAGATCCCCTTTCCATATTCAAAACTTTCTTAAACCTGGGTGTGAAACTGCATAAATTCATAATAGAAAAATAGAAATTCAACTTTTATGTTTTGACTAGTAAATGCTGACGTAAAAATAAAATATAAACGAAATATTTTGTTCAAGAAGTATTTATTTAAATTAAAATTTGTTTTTAAATACACAAAAATATTAATGACTTGGGTGAGCCTAGTGGAACATTATGAGTGTATTTATGTCTGGCTTTGAATACCAACCGCGAATCCTCACGAGTATTGTAGTCAGTGCATTTTTTTTTATGACGATGCTCTTAAGGGTACTAAGCCCATGTCCTTAGATACTTTCTTGAACCACATTGGCATGCCATAACATAAAGAAAGAAAATGATCAAAGACGGGGTGTTCAAAGGCCCGGCAAAAATATTGAAGAACCACACAAAGCGAATATTTCTTGAGAACAACCGCCTCTCTTCTTCAGCGCGAACAAAATAATATAGTCGAAGCATTTGCCGAAGAAATAAAAAACGACCAAAAAACAAACGCGGGAAGTTAACAAAACCAATGAAAAACAGCCAAAAAATAGAAAGATAAATAAAATTCAATAAAAGCCAAAAATTATAAGAATTAATATCAAATACCTAACAACCATAAAGTGAGTGATACTTACTTATCCGTGATTTGTCCAAAATCTACAAAATTCTGAACTGCCATTAACGGATCCTAACGAACAACTAAGAAATAAAATTTACAACTGATTTTAACAGTTGTATTTTTTGCAGATAATCTAAGGGGTTGTTGACGTGTTTGATTATGTGATGGGGAAGATGTTTCAAGGTTTATGTCAGGGATCACTAAAGTATCGGCTTCTCTTGAGCAAACCGAAATACGACTCATTTATTCTTAAGTTACCTGAATTCCTGTTCAAAGCAAGACCTAAATGTTGGTATTTATAATAAATACCAACATTTTGTTGGTACACTTGGAAAACCTTTATCATGTCTAATCGGCTTGGCCGCTTGCTGTCTAAAAGGGGAGTGCCGTGTCAAATGATTGACACATGACCAACAAGTCCCCTGGACTTGCTGGCGATTGGTGAAACTTATAGTTTTCCAAGTGTTAGGTTAGATGACGCGGGTAAACGGCGGGGAGTAAGTATTACTCTCTTATTGGACAAATACTTGCGTGTTAGCTTATGGAAAGGCACATAATAAGTAGGCAAGTCTTCATCTCTATTTTGCACTTTATAAAGATTTGGTAATTTTCTCACAAATAAATCAGTCATATGAGCGATATCGTTTTTTATATAATTAAATTGTGAAGCAACTCATTGTCTCCGGGAGCTTAAATTCTTTCATTAAGTACTCTAATGACATAATGTATTCAGCAGTTACTAGTGCTAACATTTACTAGGCTTTATACGATCAAGTGATGTCGATGAACGATACAATGCACTGATAATACGTTCGGTATAACTTGTTTTAAGTATGCATGAAAGCCTCGGTATCATCCTGCAATTGCCTGAGCACTATCAGCAGAAATGGAGATACTATTAGTCAAGGGTATAGCTTTTACATCGAAATGTCTTTTTAATTCAGTAAATAATGTTTCACCTTTCGCAGTTACCAGACATTTAGCAAAGAACAATCTTCGGGAAGTGTTTGTTCTTTCACAAATCTCACAAAAGCTAAATGTAAAGTTTCATTTTCTTGTTATGTTGACTCATCAAGTTGTATAGAGAACTAAAATGTATTTAAGTGGTCACGTAAGGAGTTTTTTACACTCTGGGCCATTCCGCTGATTTTTATTCGTAGAGTTCTATTATTCAGTTGGATTCTTTTTATAATATCGGCAGCTGGTTTATTCAAAACGTTGCATATTATCTTTCTTACATCTGGTAGAATAAGTTCCAATACGTGTGTTCCAATCCGCCACACGCCAATAGCGTGTGACTTTCTGGAATTCATGGTAATTAAAGAAATATTATAAGAAGCACTCAGTGTAGTGATCAAATTTCTGACTACCCTCAAAATGCCCTGCAAGAAGTATGTAAACAAAACCCATTTATACTAAAAGCATCAAGGTTGTCAACGGGACGTCCCTGCAATATCTCAGTAACGGCTAAGGGCGTAAGGTTGAAACTTTTGAGGAATGCGACGGGAGGTGCTGAACCAAATCAATACGGTTCTTGCATCATGATTGTCGAAAGGTCATATCTTCAATATCTAAAGAACAGCTAAGGGTATTATTGTTGAAAATTTCTGGGAAGGTTGACGGAAATTGAACTAAAGTAAAGACAACATGTTCGGAAGAGTATAATACCTGAGAGTATTAAGTTGAAATTTTCAAGGCAAGTTTAACTAAATTAAAAGACGCTCTTTGAGTCTAGATTGTCAAAAAGATGTATCTGTCTTATATCTGGAAAGGTTTAGGGTTAAGTTGACACCATAATAAAACCCAAAACGAACAGAAATTACAATAACTCTTGTAATTTTGGTCGTGAAGATTATTTATGTATTTTATTTTATTTTTGAATATACTGTCTATGGCGATTAAACGCTGGCAGTATGTATATGTGCAGACATGAATCAGACTGTCATATTTAGCAAAATATAAAATTTGTCAATCCTTTGTCTAGATTCAGCTATTCAATGCTAAGATGTAATTATTAATTATTAGCCAAAAGCTATTAGTACCATACGAATCACTTAAGTTTGTATCTAAAATTGTTTTACAGGAGCTTCAATTGGAGCACAGTTATCAGGTTTGCTTTCCACCTCTCTCTCTCTCTCAGTGGCACTGATTCACGAAAATGTAGGGGAGAGTCTAGGGGGTAGTTAACTCCCCCCTTACCCTTCAATTGGTGCTCCTGCTATGTCTCTTATTTCTCTGGTGTAAAATATTTCGAGTGTTATCCTCTAGGCGTCAGAGACTATTGTAAGCAACGGCATTTTTGATTAATTCCTTTTCAAGTCTTTATCCTAGTTCACTTGTTCATAGTTCACTATATTTTTTTCCATGATTTCTTTTGTGCGTTGTAATTCAGAAAAAAAATTACATTATTCCAATGAAGGATAAATAATGAGAACTATGCAATAGCTGAAACAAATAGAATCAAACCCAGGCCCCCTATTGCGAAGCAGAGTATCAATTCATTGTACTATAAATACAAGACTGAGATTATTAAAGAATACATATTTATGCACACGTACCAATATACAATAATTGTGGGACGAAGACTGAGTGGTGTGAAGAGTCAAAACAATCAAAAAAGATGCCCATCAGGCTTTTCTTACGGCGTGTTACTAATGTGCAAATGGGCACCAATTCTTTGATATGGCAGTATAGTCATTCAGAATAGTTCACTGCAAAAAAAGACAAATAAATAGAATCGGATTGCTCAGCTTTACTCTAAATGCCAAAATTTCAGAATTCCTTTCTGTATAGCCAGATACGGATCAGAAATACGGTACTTTATACTTATCATGGAATTACTTTTCTAAGGGGGCAAAGATAAGAGAAACTTTAAGAAAACTACAAAATATATAATTAAAATACTTAATTGTCAACATTCTAAGTATAATACATATAGTATAATATAAGTTTAATAAAAGAGAGACAGTCATAGTTCCACGAGATGACAGTCATTGGTCATGATGAGAACTATAAATGATTGGATTAAGTATGCCATAGTCTCCTGAACAAGGTTGTCACGCAGGGTTTTTACCGGGTTGTAGTTCGCGTCGGAACTATTACACATTCAGTTAAAAAGAGGGGAGAGAAAATTACTCAATGTAATAATCATCCTTAGATAGAAAGAGAAGCTGATTAAAATTTATTAAACCTTCGTTTTAAATTCAAATTGAAATTCCATATCTACAGAAAAGTTATTCCAGGGTGGTTTAACGAACAGTGCCATCCTTTAACATGAATTTATTCATGACTATTTGAACCTATGAGTTGAAAAAAACTCTCTCTTAAAAAGAAGTTTTTCAAAGAAAACCAAATCAAAAAATTAAACAACAAACAGTCATATAAAATTTCAATTTCCAACAGAATGCGTCCCCTCCTATGTTTCTGCAACAATCCCTTATAACTGAAGTGTCAGGAAAAAACAGTTTTTGGGGCCTTTTTCAGTCCTTCGTCAAGTTGCGTTTGGGGGAAGTGATATTTTGTTTTCTTTTGTTCCTTCTGCATTGGGATCCCTCGGGCCTACGGACTTTGAGATATAAATATCAAACCAGTCTAAAAAAACAAATGTTGGTTCCATTTAGACCCGTTTTCGGAGAGAGACCTTCGTTTTAAATTCAAATTGAAATTCCATATCTACAGAAAAGTTATTCCAGGGTGGTTTAACGAACAGTGCCATCCTTTAACATGAATTTATTCATGACTATTTGAACCTATGAGTTGAAAAAAGACTCTCTCTTAAAAAGAAGTTTTTCAAAGAAAACCAAATCAAAAAATTAAACAACAAACAGTCATATAAAATTTCAATTTCCAACAGAATGCGTCCCCTCCTATGTTTCTGCAACAATCCCTTCTAACTGAAGTGTCAGGAAAAAACAGTTTTTGGGGCCTTTTTCAGTCCTTCGTCAAGTTGCGTTTGGGGGAAGTGATATTTTGTTTTCTTTTGTTCCTTCTGCATTGGGACCCCTCGGGCCTACGGACTTTGAGATATAAATATCAAACCAGTCTAAAAAAAACAAATGTTGGTTCCATTTAGACCCGTTTTCGGAGAGAGACCCTTTCCTCGAGATTTCTTTTGTAAATTTGGGCCCTATTGGCCTAAGGACTTACGGCTCCTGGAGATACGCTTATTCAACCTTTCGACTATTTGAGAAATTTTTAATACCTCAAAATTTTGATAGTTATATCCATAGGAGTTCCGAATCAACTTAGGGCCTCACAGGAATATGTAAATTAGGAGCAGTCACAGGGTTATGTAAATTAGGTGTGATACTTATGTCCATACATGTGTCTATTGTATCTATAGTTCTAGTGCCCCATTTAAGTGACCAAAAAAATTGGAGGGCAAAAAAAATCGGATAAGGTATTTTTAGAAACTCCAACTATTTATTTAAGGCCTTTGTGATTCAGGTTCATTCTTAAGGATTTGGGACTAAATTCAAGCTTTAGTGTAAAGAACGAGGTGTTGACGAGGGGGTGAACCCCCTCATATACGTAATAAAAATACATACATATAGAAATTCGTTACGTAAGTTAATTCGTAAGGTACGTATGTTTATTATTAACAAAAACCTTGGTAAAAAATAAAAAAATCTAGTTGGATTTTCAAGCAACCAAAAATTGGAAGGCAACTAGCCCTCCTCCCCACCCCTTTTTTAATCAATATCGTCCAATCAAAACTATGAGAAAGCCATTTAGCCAAAAACAAAATAATATGTAAATCTCTTTGTAATTATGCATGTGCGGTGAGTTAAAATCAAAACACGCATGAATTAAAAACGTTCAGAAATTGAATAAAAAACAAGCTTTTTAAGCTGCAAGTAAGGAGCGACATTGAAACTTAGATCGAACAGAAATTATTCCGAAGATTAGAATCATTCCGAACGGAAAAAATTTCGGTGGTCATGATGAAGGAAAACGAAGTACAACAAAATCTACGGTTAGAAGACAAGTGACAGCAAGGATCTAGTCGATTCGCAAATGAAATCTACGGTTAGAAGAGAAACAACAGTGAGAATCAAAACGAATCCCAGGAGAATAAACATCCTATAAAATGCAATATTCTAAGAATAAATATAAAGGAGGAATTAAATTCGCGCCAGAATTTCTAATTTCCTTTGAAGTTGTTTCTGTTTGTCATCCCATCACTTAGAGCTAAAGAATAACGTGATACTTATGCTAATACGTAGTTAGTATAAGATGCAAATTGTAGAGGTAAGGCGTACTATAAAAATACATATATATATATATATATATATATATATATATATATATATATATATATATATATATATATATATATATATATATATATATATACATATATATATATATATATATATATATATATATATATATATATATATATATATATATATATATATACATTATAAAGTAAAGAGTATTAACCGGTATTTCCGAAAAGGTGCTAAAACAAATATCCCAATGACCTAAGCAAAGACTAAATAAATTAATTCCTTTTCAGTAATGATAAGGTTTTTACGAAATTTTTATTCAATTTAAGAATATTTTAAGCGGCAGAATATGTTTTATGAACTGAAAATTGTCAGAGTAGCTTTTATTATTATTATTATTATTTTGAAACCTCTCTTGAAAACGGGATTTACATTTTAACAACAAACATTTATTTGGCGTTACAAATTTCAGGGCATCTCCCCAGTTAGTTGTACCTGCGGAAAATAGCTTCTTGCCAATCGAGAGATTAGAGAACATACAAAAGGAAATAACCAATCTCATAAGCACCAAATGTTCCTGCGGCACCCAAACAGATATCCGGGATTCGTCAACACAGACTAACCCTAAAGATTTTCGATGCTCAACTGGTAAAAGTGTTTCTTTTTTTTATTTTACTCTCTTTGACCCTTTTGGATATAGAAGAGGATGCGTTCCTCATGTTGGCTTTATCTATCAAGACATTGCTTCATTTAGTAAAAGGCTAAATCATAATGTGGCCGTCCAAAATCACTTGGATGTTCGCATAATGAAGAAATATTACCTGCTAAGTTGTTGCTTTAGAGGAACTGCCCACGGTAGACACACTCAGGAAAGAACTAGGAAGAAATGATGCGACAAATTCAGCAGAGACTGGATAAGTCTTCTGAAATAATTAGCTGACAGAACACTATTTAAGAAGCTGATCAACCCACTTGCCAATGAGATGGTCTCGATATGATTTTTAAGGGCGCCCAGGACAGAAAAGTGAGGTTATAATTTAGTTTTTAGAATGACAAATTGTAAGGGTTTTTTGTATTTAATTTGTTGTACGGGGCATACCACCGATGAAATTTGCACTTGGGATCAGGAGCACTGCTATATCGTTGCCTATAGTAAAGGCTATGCGGCTGCAATGCTTAATTATTTTCCCAGAGTCAAAAGTGATCGGAGGGCAATTAGTCCCTCCTTTGTCCTCTTTTTGCCAAATATATCCGATAAAAATTTTAAGATGGCCATTTTGATAAGATAGTTCAAAGATCATATAACAAAAACTCCGGTGTCAACAAAACCCTCCAGGGCCTGGGGCAGGCCTTGTATGTTAGACCTTGGGGACATACATGGTTCTTATGGAAGAAATGCTCGTATAAACTTCAGAGAGAGCTCATTTGATTGGAAATTGAAAGTTCTAGCTCACCTATTAAGAATCAAAAGAGATCAGAGGGCAACTAGCCTCCTCCCATGTTCTTTTTATCCAAATGTATTCAATAATAATGTTGAGAAAACTATTTTGTTCAACATCACAACAAAAACTACGGTGTTGGACACCCCCTAGAGCCCTAGAGCCCAGGAGTTATAAGTTATGTCCTGGGGGCATATATGGGTGTTATGGAACGTATGCTCGTAAAACTTCAGAGAGGGCCTTACATGCACTTACTGATGCTACAGAGTTTGTGCGTGTTAATCTGGACAAGGGCTTGTGTGTTTTGGGTCTATTTCTTGACTTTTCAAAGGCCTTTGATATGGTTGACCACAATGTTCTTCTGTCTAAACTATCCTTATTTGGTGTGCATGGAGTCCCACTAGATTGGTTTAGGTCCTACCTCTCAGATAGATCTCAGTATGTTTTGGTTAACCGTACTTCTTCCACTACTTTGCCTGTATTGAAAGGTGTCCCACAAGGCTCTGTGCTTGGACCACTTTTGTTTCTAATCTAAATTAATGATCTTGTTGAAGGTCTTCATCCCCATGTTCACCCTGTTCTTTTTGCTGATGACAGTAATTTTTTCATTGCTGCGGTGGACTTGCCATCTGCCACTTCTATAGCTCAAGGTCTTCTTGATAAAGTATAGGATTGGTGCTGGTCAAATGGTATGCCTCTTAACAGCCGAAAGAGTGCCATTGTCAACTTTAGGACCCCTTACCGCATGCGAGACGTACGGGAGCCAATCACCCTGACTTTTGGGAATGATATTATACCACAAGCTACTATGGTGAAACTTCTTGGTGTGTATCTTGACTGTTTTCTTTCTTTTAAACCGCATATAACTCACACCCGTTCCTTAATCCTCCGCCAGTCTTCAATGTTGCACCGGATTAATTCATTTCTTCCTCCTGATATTATGGTTTCTCTTTATCATGCTTTTATTCATCCTTACCTTTCTTATTGCTGCTCTGTCTGGGGTAATACTAATAAATCTCTTCTCTGCTCACTTCAAAGAGCCCAAAATAGGGCGGTGAAGGCTACTTTTCTTCTCCCTCGGCTTTACCCTTCCTCTGATCTTTATAATGATACTGGAATAGCTCCGCTGGATCATTATATAGGTAAAAGTACTCTTTATTTAGCGCATTCTGCTTTTCTAGGTACTCTTCCACCGACTCTGCAGCAGTTTTTCTCAAGGACAGGCTCAGGTAGGTACTTTTCTTCTTTGCATAATTCTTCTCGACGATTTATTTTACCAAAACGATCCTCTACAGCAGCTCAGAGGTCTCCTGTATATCAGTCAATTCTATTATGGAACTTTATCCCTTTGGATGTCCCTCTTTTTCTTTCTGTAAAGGCATTATTTCGTCGGGTCTTTCCAGTTAAATAATTTTTGTCTCTCTTTTAATTCTATCCCAATTTGTATGTCACTTCTCTTGTTTTAATTTTTTTTTTTTTTTTTTTTTTTTTTTTTTGTATATATTTTATAAGTGTTTTATTTTTGTTCTCTGTGGCCCATTACAAGCATAGCTTCTTGGGCCTATTAACTGATTTACTTTTGTAATAGTTTTCTTTAGTATTAATAAATTGATTGATTGATAGTTCAGTTTTTAAAAGTCAAAAGAGATAAGAGGGCAACTAGCCCCCCCCCCCCCACCCAGGCTCCTTTTCCCTCCAAATGGCTCCAATAAAAAATTTGAGATAGCCATTTGGTTAAAAATAGTTCAGAGGTCAGATAACAAAACTCCGGTATAGACACAATCACCCAGGACCTATGGGCAGGCGTTTTAAGTTATGCCCTTGGGGCATATATTTTTCATAAAGGATGCTCGTATAAACTTCAGAGAGGGGTAATTTGAAAGAAAAAGGGGTAATTTGAGTGATAGCTATTTTGTCATAAATAGTTCGAAGGTCAGATAAGAAAAACTCCAGTTTCGATACAGCTTCCCTAAAGACTGGGGCTGGCGTTGTAAGTAAAACCCTGGGGGCATATATGGTTCTTATAGAAGAGATGCTCGTATAAACTTTAGAGAGGGCTCATCTGAATAGAAATTTAAAGTTCTAGTTCAATTAAGATTCAAAAGAGAACGGAGGGCAACTAATCCCTCCACGCTCTTTTTTTCCAAATGCTTCCGATAAAAATTTTGAGATAGCTATTTTGTTAAAAAGTTCAAAGATCATATAACAAAAATTCTGGTGTCGACCCAACCCCTGAGGGCCCGGAAAAAGGCGTTGTAATTTATGCCCTGGAGCCAAGAGTGGTTCTTATGTAAGGAATGTTCGCATAAACTTCAGAGAGGGCTCATTTGATTGGATATTAAAAGTTGTAGTTCACTTTTAAACAGTCAAAAGACATTGGAGGGCATCTAGCCCCTCTACACCTTTTTTCCCAACTGAATTCAAAAATTTTTTTGAAGCAGCCATTTTGTTAAAAATAGTTCCGAGATCATATAGCGAAAACTCCGGTGATAACACGACACTCCCCCCAGAGCCCGGTGGCAGGCGTTGTTCGTTACACCTTGGGAGTATATATGTTTCTTATGGGAGGGATGCTCGTACAAACTTCAGAGATGGTCTATTTGACTGAAAACTGAAAGTTCTAGTCCAGTTTTGAGAGTCAATAGAGATTGGAGGACAACTAGCCCTCCCCTCCGCGCTCTTTTTCCCAAATGCATCCGATAAAAATTTTTGAGATAGCCATTTTGTTACAAATACCTCAAAGGTCAGATAAAAAAAACTCTGGTTTCGATACACCTCCCCCCCAAGGAGTGGGGAAAGGCGTTGTATGTTTCTTAAGGGATGCTCGTATAAGCTTCAGAGAGGGCTCATTTGACTTGAACTTGAAAATTTTAGTTCAATTTTTAAGAGTCAAATGAGATTGGATGGCAACTATCCCCCACACACACTTTTCCCCCAAACCCATCCAATACAAATTTTGAGATAGCCATTTTTTTTATATATTTCAAAGGTCAGATAACAAAATTCCGGTGTCAGCACAACCCTCCAGGACCCAGAGGCAGGGGTTGTAAGTTATGTCCATGGGACATAAATGGTTATTATGAAACGGATGCTCGTATGAGCTTCAGAGAGAGCTCATTTGATTGGAAACTGAAACTTCTAGTTTACTTTTTATGAGTCAAAAGAGATCTGAGGGCAACTAGCTCCGTTACGCCTTTTTTTTCCCTAGCCAATCCGATAGCAATTTTGAGATAGCCATTTTGTTAAATATGGTTCTAGTGCCCTTCTAAAGAAACAAAAGTGATCGGAGGGCAACTAGCCCCCCTCCCAAGGCTCTTTCTCCCTAAGTTAATCCAATCAGAATTTTGAGACAGTTATTTTGTTTAAAATATTTTAAAGATCAAAACTGAAAGCTCCGAGATTGACGCATCCCTCCAAAGACCGGGGGCAAGTGTTTTAAGCTATGCCCCGAGGGCATATAAGGTTTTATGTAAGGGGTGGTCATATAAACCTCAGAGATGGATCGTCTGATTGGAAACTGAAAGTTCTAGTTACCTTTTTAAGATTAATTTTACTTTTTTTTGGCTAAATGGCTTTCTCAAAGTTTTGATTGGACGATTTTGAGAAAAAAGTATTGGGGAAGGGGCCTAGTTGCCCACCAATTTTTTGGATTACTAAGAAAGGCCACCAGAACTTTTAATTTTATTTAAGAACGTTTTTATTAGTAATAGATATTCGTACATTTTTTTTACGTATATGAGGGGGTTCACCCCTTGTCAATATCTCGCTCTTTACACTACAGTTCGAGTTTTGTTCCAATTCTTTAAGAATGACCCCTGAATCACAAATTCCATATAATTAGAATGAATAGATCTTTTGAAATTCCAAAATACTTTAGCGTAAAGAGCGAAGCATTAAGGAGGGGAAGAACCCCCTCATATTTGTAATAATTTCTTTTCGTTTTAAGATTTATTGTTCTTCCTTACATTCAGTTGAAAAACTTGTTTATTTTTATTTAATGTCTCTTTTTTAAATAATGCTGGAAAATACATCGCCCTCTTCATGGAAATCTTTCCCCGTGATAAATTCCTCCATGTAAAGATCCTTCCGCGTTCTTTGCTGAATCAAAATCCTAATATCTTGCAAATCACACACCTTAGCGAATAAAAAGACAAAACTTCCCAACTTGCTTTCTTAAATCCTATCGAACTTGGTAGTCCTTATTCATATTGATAAATTCAAAATTGAAAATAAATGACTGCTCCGAGGATTTTTTCCTGTCCAAGAAGTTTCAGGTTTTACTTAGAATTATGAAACACTAGGAATATCAGCAAAAATTAAGCATACAAGAAAAAAAAAACTCGGAAGCAGGCGCACTTGCTAGTCTAGGTATTCTTATAAAAAAGTAATAATTTTAGGATTGAAATCCCTTCATAAGCGGGGTCCATTGTCCAAAGAAAGACGACCAAATAGCCAAAGGATATTCAGCGAATTGACATCGACGTCTAACGAACGGAGCATAAAGAAATCGCTGGGAGAAACTGACGAGGTGAGAAAGATATGCTTTAACAGCTTATTAAAGAAGGTGCTTTGCAAATACAAATGGCTAAAAACGTTCAACTATTCTAGGATTTAACAGCCGATGGAAATTCACAATCAGCAACATCAAACAGCAAGCTAATTCTTGCCAATAAATGGAGATAGGGTATATAAAATTCTAAGCTAGTTAGAAGCAGGTCAAATTTTAAGATCTTCAAGCACGGGCCCAGCTGAAAATTCTTATCAAGGCAGTTGTATATCTGCTAGCCAATTTTACAATCCATGTACCGTACTAAAAAACAAAGGCCAAAAACAATGTAAACAATCCTAATGGAATTCAGTGGCATGAAAGCTAAGATATTACAACTATACCTGTTTGATAGCCTACGTTCAAACAGTAAACACAGTACCAGTCTCAAGTAGAGTCGAAGTCACAAGTCGTAGCATTTGCAGCCATAGTAGCAGTAGCAATAGTGGTGCTGAAAGTGTAAAGTTAAAACCTTTAGCCACTCTTTAGATATTGAAAATATACCCTTTTGATCGCATCAATGCACATAGTGTCTTTTGATTTAGTATATCGTCTGTCACAGCATTCCTGAAGTTATACCTTAATACCCTTAACCTTGTTTGGTATACTGAGGATCAAACATTCTCCTCTCTGTCCCAATGATAAATCATGTATATAAACAATGGGCACATTGCGTAACATACAACTTTTTCTCCAGGGGCGGCTGGAGCATCAAATTCCCAGAAGCATAGTTATTAGACCAATTTACTGATTGGAACAAAACGGCTATTTCATAATTTTGACCAGTGATAAGTGGGTCTAAAAAGGACATGGGGTCCCTTTGTCCTCAAAACACTGTTAAACATGCCATGTAAATTTCAACTTATTAACCTCAGCCAATCCTGAGATGTTGCTGATGCACCCTTTTAACAATCAGCATGTGCATAGTGTGTTTTGGTTTTGTTCCATGTCCTACTCAATATTCCATGAAAGTAGTTACAAGTAGATGTAGTAGTATTTAAAGCAGTCACAGTTTAAAGTTGTCACAGCAGGAAGTTGCCAGTCACAGTCGCATTTGCAACCAGAGTGGCCCGGAAATTTAAAGTTAATGCCCTTAACTGTTCCTAGGGTATTACCGATCCGCCTTTTTGATGGCTTGGATGAAGATAGTTTCTTTCAATTTAGCTCAGCATACATTCCCAAAAATTTGGCCTCAATAATTTTAGCCTTTTTGGAAACAGGATCATACATACCCCGTTTCCCAATGATTAAACCTGCATAAAAAATGGACAAGTTAGCATAATTTAAGTTCCTTACCCTGGGGGATGTGGGGGTATGGCATCCCAAAAGGCATAGCTATTAGGGCGCTGTGACTATTTTAATAAAATTATATTTTAAGATTTCAATCTTTGTTGAGAGGGGCATCCAAAAGGCAAAAATGGGGAGGAGGCTGGTTCCAAGTAGGGGAAGTTGATCCTGTCCTTTTACTACTGAAGTCATCCTCATTAAAAGTATACCATGTCCTTTCTCAACAGAACATCTGTCAGGACCATTGTAATACAGGAGGACTTTGAACCGACTAGTAGAACACCTGCTATAGTATTCGTAATAGCGTAAGAGGAATTTCGAGGAGTTATTAACACCATTTCGGCCAATAATACGCTCCCTGCGGAAGTGCTGGGACTATAGGGAGAAAACATCTTGAGAAAACGACTTGAGAAGAGAAAATCTTGAGAAAAGGTCTTGAAAAAAATCTTAAGATAACATCTGCTGGAAACTGACGTGAAGGGGTTAGAAAATCCAATTGGCTCTAGTACACCGGGATAGGACGGTCGTAATAAGTCTTATGCCTATGCTAATTATATGTATCTTAAACACTATACTTTTATTCTTCAAAGTATCGACGACAAATCAACATAAAATCACTAGAATAATCAAGACGAATGGAAATAGCTACAGAAAGTAAACTGAATATTCAATATAATGAAATTAATTCTTGGAATCTCAGCAATAATAAATTTTATTTCACAAAAATTTCTATTTTGTATTTTAATGTTGTAAATATAAAAAAACATCTGTACTATATTTCATTTTCATTAGAGAACAAATGACGCAACAAGCTTAAGAATTTTAAAGCAGGGGAAAAGGGCAGTAGCAAAACTCCTATTTGAAGTAATTTTTGTTCGCTTTAACTTGACTTGAAAATTTATTTTAATTTTACTGGTTTAAAGTTATTCATTTTTCTGTATTAGTACGTGCTATCGTTATCTTTTCTATGACCGTTTATTTTAATGTCTGTTTGTTTTGGGTTTTGATTGCTCTTTAATGGTAATTTTTAGTTTGAATTATTAGAGGGTTATTTCCTGCTGGTCTCAAGTTTAATAGAGTTCTTTACTTTTCTTTGAAAAACTTCTCTTTCAGATTTTGTTTTTGTTAATTTCTGTTCATTTTTATTGCAAAATTTTTGTTTTTAGTTAAAATCACGAACATTTCTCAAGTTTGTCATGCTTCTGGCGTAAGAATTAAAATATCTAATTTAATAGTCCTAATTAGTGGCTTTTGATGTATTTCAATACCCCCTCAACATTCCCTGAATGTTTGAACTACATGTCATTAGTCATTCTTGGATATTTCATATACGCCCTTCTGATAACCGAGATGCACACACCATCTTTCGACTGAATATTCTGACCTTTAGCCGCTCTTAAGATATTTCAGATATACCCAAGGATGTATATATTGTACTTTAAATTACATTAGTATAAAATCCCCCTACAGATTCCCCGACGGTTCAAGCACTGTTCAAAATGTCCTGAACGTTTGAGCTTAATATCTTCATCCGTTCTTCAGATACTGAAGATCCGCTTTTTGATAAACTGGATGTATATAGCGCGTACTGATTTAGTTTAAGATACCCCTTAACATTTTCTAAAGTTTCACCAGAATCAGAACCTTACTCTTTCTTAATGATAAATCTTGGACGTAAACAACTTATTAATTGCATAATTTGCAATCCTTGCCCCAGGGCTGTGGGGGCTATGCGTAGCATAGCTATTGCACCTTTACATTAGTTTGAACAAAATGACAGAAATAAAATAATTTCGACGATTTTTGAGGAGAGTGGGCACACAAAAAGGAAAAGGAGGCAGGGCTGGTTGCCCTCCAATCTCTCTGCAACATCCCCTCAACATACCTTGAAAGTTTCAACCTAATACCCTCAGCCGTTCCTTCATTGTTGCTGATATTCTCTTTTAACAACCGACAAAGACAAAGTGTGTTATTATTGTGTTTTGCTAAAGTTTCATCTGAAAGGATTGTGTAAACGTTTCCTTAAAGTTTCATCGTAAAACTTGGAAATCCAAAGACTTGGAAGTCTTTTTGGAAATCCAGGATCAAACATGCCCTCATTTCTTAGTAGAAATACCTTATATGCTAAAATGGGCGACTTGCAAATAACTTACAATAACTTACAAAATACCTTATATGTTAAAATGGGCGACTTGCATAACTTACAAAAAAAAATTAATTTGAAAAAAATGGCTATAACAAACAAAATGGCAATCTGAGTCTCAAATGAAGACCTCTGAAAACTACTCCGTTGTCCCCGCACCATCATGGACCGGGTCAGAAGCCAGTAAATCCGCTGGCTTGGCCATACCCAGCGAATGTCGGCCAAGCAGCTCCCAAAAATCACATTCGAAGGACGGGTTCACGGCACGCGCCCCAGAGGCCGACCTCGTAAGAGATGGACCGACAAATTTCCAGCCAATAACCTCCCCCAGCTACTTCGTCTAGCGCCATATAGATCGAACCACCGTCAAAACATTCATCATTTGTTTCCTTGCTTGCCTTTGTGGCAAGCAGCCACAAAGGCTGGATGGAACTTAAGTCAAGTAAGTAAGTCAAAATGGCTATATTAAAATTTTTATTGGATCGAATTTGGGGAGAAAGGGCGTGTCGGGGGGGGGGGGGTATTTCGCCTCCGATCACTGTTTATTCTCAAACAGGGAACTAAAACTTTCGATTTCAAATCGAATGAGCCTCCTCTATAATTTATACGAACTCCTCTTCCCTAAAAATCTTACATGTTAAAAACGAAAAACTTGCAAAACTTACAGCCCATGCCCCATGGGCTTTGGGGGGGGGGGTGTTTATCTTTGGGGCCATAGTTTTTAGGTCTTTGTACTATTTTGAACAAAATGGCTATCTAAAGATTTTGATTGGATGCATTTTGGGAAAAAAATCCGATTAATTTTCTCTATTAAAAAAGGGTGCTGGAAATCTCAATTTCCAATCGAATCAGCCCTCTCAAAGTTTATACGAACATCCCCTCCATAAACACCTTATATGTTAACAATGGGCAAGTAGTAAAACTCACAGCTCTTGTCCTGGGGTAGGAGGGAGGTTATGATCCCCGGAGGCATAGTTACTTTGGTATGTACTATTCTGAACAAAATACCTGTTCCAAGATTTTGATCAGATTCATGTGGGGGAAAAGGTTAAGGGGTGGGGGGGCCTGGTTGCCCTTCAGAGAATTTTTACTTTTAAAGATGGTACTAGATCTTTGAATTTCCAATCAAATGTGCCTCCTCCGAAGTTTATACGATCACCCCTTTCATAAAACCTTGTGTTAACAATGGGCAACTTATATGACTTGCAACCCTTGCCCCTAGACTGTGTGGTTCTTTGTCAACCTCGGAGGCATAGTTATTTGACCTTTGGACTATTGTGAACAAAATGGCAATCTTAAAATTTTGATCAGATGTATTTGGGGAAAAGAGGGCGTGGGGGAGCTAGTTGCCCTCCGGTCACTTTAGATTTATTTGATAAAATAAGTCGGTATTCATAAAAAGTTGAACTGCAGGTACAAGCAAAGATGAAACCATACTTCCTGGATCAATTTTCCCAGTTACAACTTTAGTTTGAATACATAGTAAAGATGTTTAGCTCTGCCTTCCTAAGAATAGGCATTAAAATACTCTTTCAATATCAATAAATTTCAATGGGTGATCAGAAGATAAAAATTTCAGGATTAATACCGATCTGGCGGGCTGTAAAATCAAACTTAGCCATCATCTAGGGCACAAGGACCTAAGGAGCCCCTAAGCGGCTGACACCCCATTTGCCAGTAAGAGAAGGTCATAAAGTACAATGAATGTATTTTTTTAGAAAAGAAAAATTCATGGGAAATTTTTATTTGAAATATAATTATTCTTTGAAATATACAACAAGTTTATATTCTATCACGGAATTAAACAGTTTAAAGTATCCTGGTCTGTTCGTAGCTATTTACCGTAAAAAAGCAAAATAAATTACTAATCATGACAGCTTGATGCTGTCACCCGTGTCGGGGTTTCCCATTCCATCCTCTCCCTCAACTATCATGACTCGGGGTATACATTGGTTTCCACTTCCCTCATGATGTTTATATTTCTATTAGTCAGCCAAAAGTAACGCCCAGTACCAAGTTTTTTTTTCTGCTCTGCTTATTGCGTGACCGCCTTGAAGTAATCTATTACACATTATTTTTCTCAAAAATCACAGTTCAATCAACATCAGCTAAATAAGCATTTAAACATAACCTATAGTCTAATTTGAGGTTTCAAGTCTGCTCTTTATCTTTTGCCTTGATATTTTGGGACTTCTCAAGTTTAATTTAAAGGATAAAAAAAAAAAAAAAAATAAGTACTCAAGTGCTTGTACTTGGTTTACTACCTAACTGCTACTGACGCATTCTAGATATGTTCTAGTACACTATGCCTTGAAGTATATGGCAAATTGATGGTTTCCTTCATGGAGTAAATAATTCTGAACCTGCACTTTTTTTCAGACACGGACAATTGGATGTTCAACAATGAGAACTCGTCCAAAGACGGAGAAAATCCTATCTGCAACAGGACCAGTTGAAAAAATTATTACAGACATAGAAGAGATAGCAAGAAATAAAAAGATAGCACTAGTGAAAAAAATCCTGGCACAATCAATAAAACATATTTGAAACATCAGTCTTTTCAAGAATACTGAAAATATTGATTTTTTCACCCGAAACTCACAGATTTATGTTCAGTGTTAATAGTGCAACGTTAAGGCAGCCAGTGAATATCTGTACAGCGTCGAAGACATTTCTTTTTTTTCAGCTGCACTGAAATAGGTGCTACATGTACAAACTCCTTTATGGTAGTAGATCTTAGACCAGAAAACTGACAAGAATTCCCTCTTCTACCCCAATCTGTTCAAAGTTTCTGCTTAGGTCATCTCTAGCGAGATTTCAAAAGAATTAAAGTACATCATTTTTGTAATTTAATTCATGTCAAGTTACTCCTTCACAGTTTTACCTTCCCCAGTTTTCCATAATATAATTATTTCTATCAAGACTGAACTGAATATACCCTAAAATCAATTAAATAAGTTTGAGTTTTTGCCTTGTGCGAAATTACAGGATTAATATAACTTTAATGCAAGCACAGGGAAAACACATTTCTCGTCCAAGTCAAAAGTTTTATAATTTTGGAAGAATTTAATGAGGCATTCTCATACTTATTAAACAGAAATTGAAGCGTATCATGAGGCCCGTAGCCACGGTTTTATAAGGAGGGGAAAGGGCTCAAGAGAAGAATTTGATAGCTATTACATAATCAATAAATTGCCACTGCAGGATCAAGAAAATTCCTTAATTTTAAAATTTTTATGAGGGGGGATTTCAATCTAATATTCCATCCTCCCCTATATATAGCCCTGGATATAGTTTGGACCCATAGTTAGACTTGCACTTGAACATCAGATTATACGCAATAAATTATCAGAAAAAAGGCGAATGTTCATTTATTTTACTATTGCAAATTTTTACTTTACCTTTTTGAACCTCAGATTATTTGCAATAAATCGTCAGAAAGAAGGCAAATGTTCATTTAGTTTACTATTGCAAATTTTTGCTTTTACCTTCCGTGATGGTATCATATCACGTATCATATACACTGCTGTTATCCGGATATTAATTAAAACAGAGCCTTTTTCCACAAAATCAGTTTTTCAAAAAAAGTAAAGAACTTCATTAAACCAAAAATCAGTAAAAATAGAATCAAATAATCTGCCAAACATAAAGCTACCGCAAATCAGCATCAACAAATAAATGAAACCGAAGAAGAACAGGAATTGCAATAAATAACCGAGTCAAATTCAAAACGAGCAGAAATTAACATGACTAGGCCACAAAACCCCTATGCTTTCTAAAAGTCAGAACATAATTTGCACTTTATTGAACTTTTTTATGTTTTTACTTTTGTAACTTTAATAAATAAAAAATTAATTAAGATTTTAAGGAATAAATATCAGCATATGTATGTAAAACTGACAGTGCACGTTCATTCGTATTTTTTCAGATAAATGCATATTATGTTCTGGCTTTTGAAAAGTATAGGGGTTTTGAGCCCTATTCATGTTAATTTTTGCTCGTTTTGAGTTTAACTCGGTTATTTGTTGTAATTTCTGTTCGTCTTGGGTTTCATTTATTTATTGATGCTGATTTGTGATAGTTTTATGTTTGGTAGATTATTTGATTCTATTTTGGCTCATTTTTGGTTTAATGAAGTTCTTCACTTTTTTTGGAAAAACCTATTTGCAGAAAAAGTTTTTTTAAATTTATTTATGTTTGTTGTATATTGACAGTCTTTTTCAGGGGAAAAGAAAATACCAGTTTTAATCTTTCTGGTTTTTCTGTACGAATTTATAGATTGGCCTACTGTTTGTATACTGGAGAAACTCTTCCAACGATTTTTAACAACACAGACTTTTCAAAAATCTTGACGTAAATAGTCGTGTTTATTTTTATCATATGGATCCTGTAGTTAACCTGATGGATAAAACTTAATACCATTCTCAAAAAATTATATCTTCTTTGACAGCCTGGATACACTTGCACTCTTTTGATTTGGATAAATTTCAAGAGCAGATGTAGTAATAGAAGTAGCCCCGGAAGTTTGCACTGAATACCCTGAGTCGTTCTTGGTATATTGCTGAGATGTCTTATTCGCAACCAGCATACACGCAGTGCGTTTTGATTTAATTTTAAAGCAATATTTAGATTTCAAGCATAATGGGCAAATGACATACTTGTGGGAGGTTGACCTACCGAATAACTCTAGAGATATAGTTACTAGATCGTTCAACTATGCTGAACAAAATGGCTGTCTTAAGATTTTGATCGGAAGTGTTTGAAAAATTATGACCTAAGAAGACGGGGGCTGTTTGCCCTCCAATCACTTTTGACTCTTAAAGAGGGTACTAGAAATTTTAATTTCTAGTCAATTAGCTCCTTTAAAATATGAATGATATTATTAGCAATGACAGAGCAGCGCTGCCTATGTCCTTGTATGGCCTATGTTGCTTATATGCATTTTTAATACCTGCATGCATACAGTTTTTTCATTTAATTGAAATTCCCCCTAAAAGTTAGACTTAATACCATTAGTGTCGTTAGTTACAGTAACCGTAGAAGCAGCATTACATTTACACACAGTGTCTTCTGGCTAGTTCAAAATCCGCCACAACTTACCCCAATAGGTCTAACTTAACAATGTAAGCCGTTAATGTGATATTGCTTTGTCACCTTTTTGACAATCTATATGATCATAGTTGGTTTTGATTTGGTTCAACATCCACTTAAATATTCCTTGAAAGCTTCATCTTAATACCCTTAGCTTGTTTAGTAGCAATAGTTTCTACTTAATACCACCGGCCGTTCCTAAAGCACTTTCAATACGTCCTCTTGGTAACCTATGTTGACATACTGTGTTTTGATTTAGTTAAAAAAAGTTTCGACGTTGCCCTAAATTTTCGCCTTAATACCCTTAGCTCTAGTAGCAATAGAGGTATTACCACTAGTTATAGTAATAGCAGTAATAGTAGCAGTAGAATAAATAGTAGTAGTCTTAGTAGCAGTAATAATAATAACAGCAGTTGTAGGAGTAGAAGCAGCAGTATTATGATGCAAACATTGTCTTTTGGTTCGTTCAACATCCCCCAAACAAGTCTTGTAAGTTTTAATTTCACACACAAAACTGTTCTTAAGATATTAATAATATGCGTTTTACACAACCTGCACAAGGATGGCGTGTTGTGATTCAGTTTACATAACCCCCTAAAAATTCTCTGAAAATTTTACGTTAATATTCTTAAGTATAGCTATAATAGCAGTAACAGCAGTAGTATTAGTGTTCAACCTAATATACTACCCATTGCTATGATATTGTCGATATGTCTTCTTGATTCCTGTATATTTATATACTTCTTGAAATTTTATAAAATTGTCGTAACCTTAGAAGTAGTTGCAATAAAAGTAGTAGTAGTTGGAGTAATAGTAGTAGCAGCAGTAGAAATAGTAAATTTAGCAATGGTAGTAATATTAGTAGCCGTGCCCACAAATTGCCTTTTGGTCAATTGATCTTCGCCTTTAAGCAATCTCTGAGAGTTCCAACTTAATACACAAATCTGTTCTTCAGAAATGCTATTTCGACAATCTAAATGCACTCAGTGTCTTCTATTAGTTCGAATTTGCCATCAATTTTCTCTCAAATTTTTCCTACATAAACTTAGCATTGACAGTACTAGTACCATAGTAGTTGCGGTGGCAGTAGGAGAATTAGTTGCAGTGTTAGTGATGTCTTAGTGGTAGCAGCATTAATAGCGATAGTAGCATGTACATCTTTCCTTTTGGTCAGTTGTATTACACTCATAGTAGCAGAGACAGTAGTAGGAGAAGTGATAGCAGTAATAGTGCATTGTTATTATTAATTGTAACAGTAGTAGCAGCAGTATTAATAGTTGTAGTAGCAGGTACATTTTGCCTTTTGGTCAACTGAACATGCCACTCCTGATGCCCCTGAAGTTTCCTTTTGATACAATAAGTCGCCCCAAAAATATTACTGATAAGCCCGTACCAGCAATCTGTATGCATATAGCATGTTTTGATTTAGTTCAAATTTCACCTCAACATTTCCTCAGATGTTTACTTCAATATCCTAAGCCTTAGTAGCACTGGTCTAGTGATATTAGTGGTGGTAGTAGTAGTATATGTGATAGCATTAGAAGCAGTGGTGTCTGTAATAGAATTAGTGTGCGAATATTGCCTTTTTGGTCAATTAATCATCTCCATTATAATTTCCTGAAAGTTCCAAATTAATATGCCCAATCATTTCTGAGTTAAACCCTTTTGACAAACCATATGCACACAACATGTTTTGATTTAGTTCAATACTCTCCTCAATATTCCCTAAGAGACTCACCTTAATGCCCTTCGTATTTTGGGAAAGTAGAAGTCAAAACATGCATACTTTGTCTCAATAACACATACTTTATGTGAACAATGAAGAAATTGCCTAACTTACAGCCCTTGCCCCGAGGCCTCGAGTGGGAGAGGGGGGGATTGACGTCCCCAAACCCACAACTATTGAAACTTTCAACAATACTGAAAAAAAATGTCTCAAAACTTTGTTGGGATGTTTATTTTGGGAAATCAAATTATAGGCGTGAGAGGGGGCTGATTGTTCTCATATCACTTTGAATCTTAAAAAGGACACTATTACTTCAAATTTCAAATCAAATGAGCCCCATCTGAAGTTTATACGATCACTTATTCCATTAAAAACATGTATGACCCAGGGTATAAGTTTCAGCCCTTCCACCCTGGATGCATTGTTACACATTCTTTGTACTATTTTGAACAAAATGCCTATCTCACAAATTCAACCCGATGCATTTGGTGCAAAGAGGGGTAGTTGGGAAGGGGGTTAGTTGACCTTCATCACTTTTGACTCTTAAAAGGGAACTAGAACTTCCAATTTTCAACCAGATGAGCCACCTCTAAAATTTATACAACCATCCCTTCCACAAAAACCATAAATGTCCTCGGGGCATAACCTACAACCCTTACCCCAAGCTCTGGTGGCTTGTATCAACCTCAAAAGCCTTGTTATATGATCTTTGGATTATTGTGAATAGAATTGCTCCCCTCTGATCAGTTTGACTCTTAAAAAGAGCACTAGAACTTCTGATTACTAATCGAATGCGCCCCTCCCGAAGTATATACGGCCACCCTTTCTGTAAAAATCTTATATGTACCTTAGGTATAACTTACAACCATTGCCTACAGCTGTTAGGGGATTTCATCCTCGGAGACAGAATTTCCGGATCCTTCAACTACGTTGAACAAATTAGCTATCTCAAAATTTTGATTGAGTGTGTTTAGGGAAATGATGGGTGTGGAGAGGGGGCAGTTGCTTTCAAATCCCTTTTGACTTAATACGAGCACTATAGCTTCCAATTTCAAATCAAATGGAACCCTATCTGAAGTTTATACGACCACCTATTCCATAAAAGACTTACATACCCCCAGGGCATAACTTGAACCCTTGCCCCAGAGTCTGGGGGGCTGTTTCAACCCTGGAGGCATTGTTATAAGTTCTTTAGACTATTTTAAACAAAACGGCTATCCCAAAATTTCAATCAGATGTGTTTGGTGAAAAGAGGGGTAGTCAGGAGGAGGGAGAGCTAGTTGCCCTCCATAGCTTTTGACTCTTAAAAGATAACAAGAACCCTTAATAAGGGCATTATAAATTCGAAGTTCAAATTAAACTAGCCCAATCTGAAGTTTACATGACCACCCATTCCATAAAATCTTATATGCCTCCGAGGTATAACTTACAACCCTTGCCCCAGGGTTGTAGGGGGTCGTGTCAACACTGAAGACATTGTTATATGTCTGTTTAGACATTATGGACAAAATGGCTATCTCACCATTTCAATCAGATGTGTTTGGTGAAAAGAGAGATATTCGGGGGAGGAGGATAGTTACCCTCCATCACTTTTGCTCTTAAAAGGGGATTAGAGTTTCCAATTTTCAACCAAATGAGCATCCTCTAAAGTTTATACAACCAACCCTTCCATAAAAACTTTCAATGCTTCCAGGGCATAACTTACAGCCCCTACCCCCCAGGCTCTGGGGTTTGTTTCAACCTCATAAGCCTTTTTATATGATCCTTGGAATATTTTGAATAAAATGGCTATCTCAAAATTTCTTTTTGATACATTTCAGGAAAATACGACGGGTAGGAGGAGGGGTAGGTAGCTGCCATTTGATCACTTTGACTTATAAAAAGGGCACTAGAACTTCGGATTACCAATCTAATAAGCCCTCTCCGAAGCTTATACGACAGCCCTTTACATAAAAACCTTATTTGCCCCAAGGCTTAACTTAAAACCCTAGCCACGAGGGCTGTGTGGGGCGTCATCCTCAAAGATATAATTTCCAGAACTTTCAATTATGTTGAACAAAATAGCTATAACCAAATTTTGACTTGGTGTGTTGGGAAATAATGGGCGTGGCAGGGGAGTTGGTTACTCTCTAATCACTCCTTTTAGCTATTAAAAAGGGGGCTAAGCCCTTCAATTTCCAATCGAATGAGTCCTTTTCGAAGTTTTTACTACAACTCCTTCTATACGAAGTGTCCTGGTCTTAAAAAAAAACAATATATAATGCACCAACATCGTTCTTTATTTAGGTAGCACTACCTATGATGCGGTGTGACTGATGTACTTTCATTTTTGAGTCTTTAAGTTCCAAGCTAAGAAAAAATACGGTTTTTATGGCACTTGGTATTAACCATGTGTCATATAGCAATCGCCAATTCTGTCGGTCCCGGTTTTGCTACTTAAGGCACTTCCAGGTAATCTAGGACAATGAAATTTGGCAGGCGTATCAGGGACGGGACCAGCTTAAAATAGAAATAGTCGTTTCCCAATTTGACCATCTGGGGGGGGGAGGGGAGTGGGGGTCGGTTAATTCGGAAAAAATGGAAAAATTGAAGTATTTTTAACTTACGAACTATAGATCAGATCTTAATGAAATTTGATGTTTGGAAGGATATCTTGTCTCAGAGCTGTTATTTTAAATCCCGACCGGACCTGGTGACATTGGGGGGGGATATGGGAGGGGGAAACCTAAAATCTTGGAAAACACTTAGAGTGGAGAGATCAGGATGAAACTTGGTGGGAAAAATAAGCACAAGTCCTAGATACATGATTAACATAACCGGAAAAGATCCGCTCTCTTTGGGGTGGTTGGAGGGGGGAGGGGGTAATGCTGAAAATTAAAAAAAATAGGTATTTTTAACTTACGAACGGGTGATAGGATCTCAATGATATTTGATATTCAGAAGGATATGGTGTCTTAGAGCTCTTATTTTAAATCCCGACCAGATCTGGTGACATTGGGGGGGGGAGTTGGGAGGGGGAAACCTAAAACTTGAAAAAACTTAGAGTGGAGGGATCGGGATGAAACTTGGTGGGAAAAATAAACACGAGTCCTAGATACATGCTTGACATAAACGGAACGGATACGCTCTCTTTGGGGTAGTTGGGGGGGGGGGGGGTATTCCTGAAAAATTAGAAAAAATGAGGTATTTTTAACTTACGAACGGGATATCGGATCTCAATGAAATTTGATATTTATATGGATATCGTGTCTCAGAGCTCTTATTTTCAATCCCGACCGGATCTGGTTACATTGGGGGGGGGGGGGGTTGGGAGGGGGAAACCTAAAACTTGGAAAACACTTAGACTGGAGGGATCGGGATGAAACTTAAAGGGAAAAATAAGCACAAGTCCTAGATATAGGATTGACATAACCGGAACGGATCCGCTCTCTTTGGCGTAGCTGGGGGAGGGGTTACTTCTGAAAAATTAGAAAAAAGGAGGTATTTTTAACTGATGATCGGATCTCAATGAAATTTGATATTTAGAAGGATATCGTGTCTCAAAGCTCTTATTTTAAATCCTGGCCGGATCTGGTGACATTGGGGGAAGTTTGGGGTGGGGGAACCTAAAATCATGGAAAACGCTTAGATTGGAGGGATCAGGATGAGACTTGGCGAGAAAAATAAGCAAAATTCTTACGTACGTGATTTATATGATTGGAACGGATCCGCTCTATTGGGGGGGGAGAGGTTAATTCTGAAAAATAAGAAAAAATGACGTATTTTTAACTTACAAAGGAGTGATCGGATCTTCATGAATCTTCCTATTTAGAAGGACCTCGTAACTCAGATCTCTTATTTTAAATCTCAACCGGATCAAGCGTAAGTGGAGGGGGCAGTTGGGGGGGGGGACCGGAAATCTTAGAAAATACTTAAAGCGGTGAGATCAGGATGAAACGGGATGGGAAGAATAGAAACCTGTCTAAGATACGTGACTGACATAACCGGACCGGATCTGCTCTCTTTGGTGGAATTGGGGGGGGGGGGTAATTTTGAAAATTTAGGTATTTGTAACTTACGAAAGGGAGACCAGATCTTAATGAAATTTGACATTTAGAAGGATCTTATGCTTCGAAGTTCTAATTTTAAATTCCGACCAGATCCTGTGACATTGGGGGGATTTGGAGGGGGAAACCGGAATTCTTGGAAAACGTGAAAATTGGGGTATTTTTATCTTATGAATAGATGATCGGATCTAAATGAAATTTGATTTTTAGAAGGAATTCATGTCTCAGAGCTCTGATTTCAAATCCCGACCAGATCTTTTGACATTGTGGGGAGTTCTTGGAAGAACTCCAAGAGGGAAAAATTTCCAACAAGATTTCCAACAAGGGAAATCTTGGAAAAACACTTGGAGTGGAGGAATCGGGATGAAGCTTGGTGGATAGAATAAACAAATGTCCTTGATACGTGATTGACAGAATCGTACTGGATTCGCAGTCTTTGGGGGAGTTGGGGGAGGGGCTCAGTGATTTGGGGAGTTTGGTGCTTCTGGACGTGCTAGGACGATCAAAATTGGTAGGCGTGTCAGGGAGCTGCACAATTTGACTTGATAAAGTCGTTTTCCCAGATTCGACCATCTGGGGGGCTAAAGGGAGAGGAAAAATTAGAAAAGTTTGGTATTCATAACTTACGAGTGAGTGATCAGATCTTAATGAATTTTGATATTTAGAAGGACATCGAGACTCAGAGCTCTTATTTTATATCCTGAACGGCGTTAAGCCTCTTATTTTCCTTTTTAAATCAATCTATTGATTTATAGAATTTTGTTAGAGTTCATACCATCTTGGCTCTTAGCTCTTCTCGCCTCGTCACAAGTACCATATGAGCTCTTAGCTCTTGTTTCATTAGGTTCTTTCCAGAATTCAATCCATCTGCTCTACTAGTAAGTGCGATTTTTGTTGTGTCATTTTTGCTTTTGTTTTTGCTCTTGTTTAATCACTCCACTTGTGTTGTTGTAAAGTGGGTCAGAAATAAATTATAATTACTATTATTAATAGAATCAGAATACCGACTAAACTATATCTGAATAGCCTTAAAATAACTGAAACTTGTTTTAATTTCAAAAATTTTTATCCAAGTAATATAATAAATTTCGCACATTTGAGTAACGGTAACAACAGCAACACTGGGGCCTCAACTACTTCCTAAATATTCAACATATCTATACCAAAACCGAATTCACATTTTTACGGTTAACTACTGCGAATCAAAATCAGACCTATCAAAGAGAGGAATAATATTAGCCTTATTCATGGTAGACCTAGTAATTCCGAAACGACAATTATCTGAAGTAGCAAGTAAACAATAAATATAATTTCTTGCCAGTGAATATTAGAATGATAATCCTTATAACATAGTATACCATGTCAATTTCCTAACAGGTAAATTCACTCCTTTAGCTTCAAAAAATGTATCTACAAACTTCAAAAACGGTAAGAAGAAGCACGTATTTCAACTGCATTATCATATTTTATCGATCTAGCAATTACAAGAAAATTACTGTACATTTACAGTCACTTATTCCATTTTGCACTACTTACTGCCCTTTAGTAATTCACCCTTGACAAAAAAAAAACCTAAAGATTACACCACACAAACATGGGTTTGACCCACGGGTTCAGACACTACTTATGAAACAACCATTGATTTTAGAAAAGGCTACTCTATTCTAAGAGAAACCAAAGAAATTATCGTAGAGCCATGCGGATATTACAGATATGAGGAATAATAGCGAATTCTAGCTTTAAGTGTGTAATATCCTTTAACATTCTAAGCTATTTTTTATGCCAAAGATGAACAAAAAATGATATATTACTCCAGCCAGAGAATACGTAATGACAGGGGATACCACACTTTAGGCAGTCACGGTTTCATCTTACATTATTTTCTATTCCATTTTCAATCGCTGATGAAACTATTATTACATTCCCTAAAAAAATCAATTTTAACGGTCTACTCCAGAACTTGAATGATTATATAATTTTTACTTTGATAACCTGCTAGTCGAGCATTCCAGCTTGAACAAACAAAAGTAAGTATTAGTTAAGGTTAGAAACATTCTACCGAATTCCAAGACTAGTAGCTGACTAATTGATAAATTATTAAATGCTTTATGTTTCAGTCTCTAAAAGCTTTAATAGCTGCTTTGTAGTCACCTTTAGATCTAAACATAAACCTTCTCATCCACCAAACATATAGTTTATGAAAGCCAATTAAAACCCACTGACAAGCCCTATACTGTAAGAGAGTTTGAAAAACAAACTTCATTCTCTTAAAATATGTCAATCCTCGGTTATCAATAATGTTTGAAAATCTGGGCATATCCCAATTTACAATGTCAAACAAATAGAGAGAGCAAGATTGAAATGTCAGTCCGGGACGACTTCTTGCCATACCTTCAACCAAAGCAGAAGCCATGAACTCATAGTCTTCAGTTGAGCCAAGAATAGTATATTTTAAGCAGTGCTCAAAAGTCTCAAAGCTTAACTGGCGCACATCCTCATAGTTATCATCTAGGCAAAAGTTGTATTCATCTTTAATGCCAAGCATATATCCAAACACTTTCCACATATGAATGAAACCATCCAACTCTCGTTTCACAGGGTAATGGATACCAAACTTCTCTGGGTACATCACAAGCAAACCCATAAAGCCAAACTGCGTAAAACTCATATCTGTTTGACTTAAATAGCAATTATTCTCATCTGGAGAATCAAAAGGGACACTTAAACCGCACATGCTACTACAAACCTTGCAATATTGAGGAGATCTTATACCAGTACTTTTGTCAACAATGTCTTCTTTCATAGTATCTAAGTACTTACTGCTTGGCTTGACACCATAGATAGAATACACAGTGGCATTATCGACTTTTTCTGAGTCTTTATTGAAAAGTTTAGCATATTTTGAGTGCATAGAACGTACATACTGTATACTCTTTCTAGCGGGATTATTGTTTTCAAAAACATTTCCAATGCACCAACTATTCACATGTATAGAAGTCAAAGCATATCTTTTCAGAGCCTTTTTGGGTGTTTCAGAGTTCTTTGAATAAATGAGAGGCTTCAATAGTCTATTGAAAGAAAGTCCAGCAAACAAACTAAGAAACTGAGACAATGCTATGCAGAAAAGGTATTTTTGAACAAATTTTTTCCCATCTTCAAACCTTTCAATATCAAACCATTCAGGAATCTCGTCTGGTACATCTCCTTCTTCAACAGGTTTGTCCTTACCCTGAACGATATTTTCAAGTGTCTGGCTCTTTGTCATAGCTGATAATAGCTAAAAAAAACTAAATTTTTAAAAAACATATTGAACGCATAAGCTTTTTTACGGTGTATATTTAAAATATGATCGTTTCTTAGCAACAATTTGGAATTATTATTTATAGAAAACCTTTCATGAAAAACAGGAAATGCACACAGAGCGCTACAATGAATAAAGAAGAAAGAAAATACACAGCATAAGAAAGACCAATGAAATGAATAAAAATATAAACAAGCACAAGTAAAATGATATAAATATAAATAAAACTTTATTCAAAAGTAAAATGATTGTACCAAAAAAGTAATATAAGATGTGTTAAGATATTGTGTTAAATTGAAAAGAAGTGGTTTTTCAGGGCAGTTAGTCATTTTTTAATAAGTTTTTGCATTAGCTCAGTAATTGAAGTTTGTATATATGTTGTGAATAACCTAGAGAATTCTCCTAATGATGGCTATATTAAAGATATGAGGAAGGGCGATAGTATTGTATAGGGCTGATAGGTAGTGACGACTTGAACCAATCAAACAGTTCGTGGTAACGAACTGTAGTAAGGAGCGACCCGGCTCAATAGTAAACGAAACTCTAAAAAACGAAATTTTAATACTAAAAGACATATCGAAAGAATCGGATTTTTATGCTGATTTTAAATATATAAGTTTCATCAAATTTAGTCTTTGTCATCAAAAGTTACGAGCCTGAGAAAATTTGCCTTATTTTGGAAAATAGGGAGTAACACCCCCTAAAAGTCATAGGATCTTAACGAAAATCACACCATCGCATTCAGCGTATCAAAGAACCCTACAGAAAAAATTTCAAGGTCCAATCTACAAAAATGTGGAATTTCGTATTTTTTGCCAGAAGACAAATCACGGGTGCGTGTTTATTTGTTTGTTTGTTTTTTGTTTTGTTTTTCCCCAGGGGTCATCGTATCGACCAAGTGGTCCTAGAGTTTTGCAAGAGGGCTCATTCTAACGGAAATGAAAAGTTCTAGTGCCCTTTTTAAGTGACCAAAAAATTGGAGGGCACCTAAGCCCCCTCCCAGGCTCATGTTTTTTCCCAAAGTCAACGGATCAAAATTTTGAGATAGCCATTTTGTTCCACATAGTCGAACCATAATAACTATGTCTTTGGGGATGACTTACCCCCCACAGTCCCTGGGGGAGGGGCTGCAAGTTAGAAACTTTGACCAATGTTTACATACAGTAATGGTTACTGGGAAGTGTACCGACGTTATCAGGGGGATTTTTTGGTTTAGGTGTGGAGTTCAGGGGAAGAGGCTATATGGGAAGATCTTTCCTTGGAGGAATATTTCATGGGGGAAGAGAAATTCAATGAAAAGGGCACAGGATTTTCTAGTATTACTATTAAAAAAAAACAATGAAAATATAAACATGAAAAAGTTTTTTCAATTGAAAGTAAGGAGAAGCATTAAAACTTAAAACGAACAGAGATAATTACGCATATGAGGGGTTCTAAGAATACTTTAGCATAAAGAGCGAGGTACTTAGGAGGAGATAAATACTTCGCTCTTTATGCTAAAATTTTTTTAAGTAATTTCAACTATTTATTCTACGGCCTTTCTGATTCAGTGGTCATTCTTAAAGAATTGGGACAAAACAAGATTTAGTGTGAAGAGCGAGGTATTAACGAGGGGACCAACCCCCTCATATATATAATCAAAAATATAAGAATATAAAAGTTTGTTACGTAAGTTAATTCCTAGGTTACGTATATTTTTTATAAGTAAAAACGTTCGTTAAAAATTAAAAGATCTAGTCCTCCTTCCCCACCCCTTATTTCTCAAAATCATCTGATCAAAACTAAGAGAAAGCTATTTAGCCAAAAAAAGAATTAATATGCAAATTTCATTTTAATAATTTATGTACGGAGAGCCAAAATCAGACATGCATTAATTCAAAAACTTTCAGAAATTAAATAAAAAAAACAAGTTTTTTGAAATGAAAGTAAGGAGCGACATTAAAACTGAAAACGAACAGAAATTACTCCGTATATGAAAGGGGCTTTTCCTCATCTACACCCCGCTCCTTGCGCTAAAGTTTCTCGCAACTCTACTTTTTAAAAAAGTAAAAAAACTTTAGCGCAAGGAGCGGGGTGTAGAGGAGGAAGAGCCCCTTTCATATACGGAGTAATTTCTGTTCGTTTTCAGTTTTAATGTCGCTCCTTACTTTCATTTCAAAAAACTTGTTTTTTAATTTAATCTTTGAAGAAACGAAAGTGGCGTATAAGGCTGAAAAATGGCGGTTGATTTGATCAACCAGTTGATGGTGAGTATGACAAATTGACCTGAACAGGGAAATACCAATGTGAACACCTAGCGCGGGGATTTTTGAAGTAATAAACCAAGATTCACTAGGAATAGGAGTATCTATCCAATTGAAAAGAACAAGATCAGAATTGTCAGCATTGAATTCAGGTTCAGAAAGGTGATACTCAGATTAAACTGTGCAAAATACAGAAGAAATCTTATATAGTGCACAAGTAGTATTGAGAATGAGATCATTATTTTATAAGGGCAATTTAACAGAGACAATATTACAACACATAAGACACAACATCTGGCCGAAATCTTTACCATCAAGGACATGCTTATTGAAACAGCAGGAAGAGACAATATCGCCTTGTCTTACTTAACAGTAGTTTGTCTTAGTGCTGTAAACGTATTAATCTTATTGGCTACATTTTATACTTTTGTTGAAGTTTGATATTATGCTTTTAATTTTTTTTTTTTTTGATTTTTGAAGTAATAAACCAAGATTCACTAGGAATAGGAGTATCTATCCAATTGAAAAGAACAAGATCAGAATTGTCAGCATTGAATTCAGGGTCAGAAAGGTGATACTCAGATTAAACCGTTCAAAATACTGAAGAAATCTTATAGAGTGCACAACTAGTATTGAGAATGAGATCATTATTTTATAAGGGCAATTTAAGAGAGACAATATTATGGTGACAATATTGATGGTGAGTATGACAAATTGACCTGAACAGGGAAATACCAATGTGAACACCGAGCGCGGGGATTTTTGAAGTAATAAACCAAGATTCACTAGGAATAGGAGTAATCTATCCAATTGAAAAGAACAAGATCAGAATTGTCAGTATTGAATTCAGGATCAGAAAGGTGATACTCAGATTAAACCGTTCAAAATACTGAAGAAATCTTATAGAGTGCACAACTAGTATTGAGAATGAGATCATTATTTTATAAGGGCAATTTAACAGAGACAATATTACAACACATAAGACACAACATCTGGCCGAAATCTTTACCATCAAGGACATTCTTATTGAAACAGCAGGAAGAGACAATATCGCCTTGTCTTACTTAACAGGGTTCTAACAAAAGTTCAAAACCCTTTAGTGCTGTAAACGTATTAATCTTATTGGCTACATTTTATACTTTTGTTGAAGTTTGATATTATGCTTTTAATTTTTTTTTTTCATTTTAAAGGTCCCACTTCTAAATTTCGTGGCAAATTATGCTTCAACAATTTGTCGTGACTTAACCTTTAACTCAAGCTAGTAGACAACTGCTAGTAACAATAGGGACAGAGGAAACAGGTTCTTAGTAAGGGGTATAAATACAGAAAGCCAAAATCCAGAACGTTAAGGCCTTTTATAGTGATTTACATTTATAATCACCTAGGAGGCAGTCATTTATTAACATTTAGTTTCTATAGCCATTTTGTATATGGTTTTGTGCAAGGTACTGTGACAAGAGCTATTTAGACTAATACCTTATATTTTGAAGTGTCACAACAAAGAAGAAATAGTGGTTTCTTTGAGCGTTTTAAGCGCGTATGTGAACAAAGGAAGATTAGGGATATCAAACAGTTCGTGGTAACGAACTGTAGTAAGGAGCGACCCGGCTCAATAGTAACCAAAACTCTAAAAAATGGAATTTTGGTACCAATAGCTACATCAAAAGAATCGCATTTTAATGCTGATTTTAAATATATAAGTTTCATCAAGTTTAGTTTTACCCATCAAATGTTAAGAGCCTGAGAAAATTTGCGTTATTTTAGAAAATAGGAGGAAACACCCCCTAAAAGTCATTGAATCTTAACAAAAATTACACCATCAGATTCAGCGTATCAGAGAACCCTACTGTAGAAGTTTCAAGCTCCTATCTACAAAAAAGGGGAATTTCATATTTTTTGCCAGAAGGCAGATCACGGATGCGTGTTTATTTGTTTGTTTTTTTTTTGTTTTTTTTTTCTTTTCCCCAGGGGTCATCGTATCGACCCAGTTGTCCTAGAATGTTGCGAGAGGGCTCATTCTAACGAAAATGAAAAGTTCTAGTGCCTTTTTTAAGTGACCAAAAAAATTGGAGGGCACCTAGGCCCCCTCCCACGCTAATTATTTTCCCAAAGTCAACGGATCAAAATTCGGAGATAGCCATTTTATTCAGCATAGTCGAAAAACCTTGTAACTATGTCTTTGGGGACGACTTACTCCCCCAGAGTCCCCGTGGGAGGGGTTACAAGTTCAAAACTTTGACCAGTGCTTGCATATAGTAATGGTTATTGGGAAGTGTACAGGCGTTTTCAGGAGGATTTTTTGGTTGGAGGCACGGGTTGAGAAGAGGGGGATATTCTGGGGGAAGTTTCCATCGAGGAATTTGTCATGGGGGAAGAAAATTTCCATGAAGGGAGCGCAGGATTTACTAGCATTACTTAAAAAAAAACAATGAAAAATTAAATATGAAAAAGTTTTTTTTCAGCTGGAAGTAAGCAGCAGTATTAAAACTTAAAACGAACAGAAATTATTACCTATATGAGGGGCTCACCTCCTCCTAATACCTCACTCTTTACGCTAAAGTATTTTTAGTAATTTCAACTATTTATTCTGCGGCTTTTGTGATTCAGGGGTCATTCTTAATGAATTAGGACACAATTTAAGCTTTAGTGTAAAGGGCGAGGTACTGACGAGGGGGCGAACCCCCTCATATATGTAATAAAAACATGAGAATACAAAAGTTCTTTACGTAAGCTAATTTATAAGTTACGTATATCTTTTACTTATAAAAAGATTCGTAAAAAATTAAAAGTTCTAGTTGCCTTTTTAATTAACCGTAAATCGGAGGGCAACTAGGCTTCCTCCCCCGCTCTTTTTTTCTCAAAATCATTCGATCAAAATTATGAGAAAGCCATTTAGCCAAAAAAAAATAAATATACAAATTTCGTTTTAATTATTTCTCTGCAGAGAGCCAAAATCAAAACATGCATTGATTCAAAAACGTTCAGATATTAAATAAAAAAAACAAGTTTTTTAAATGAAAGTAAGGAGCGACATTAAAACTTAAAACGAACAGAAATTACTCCGTATATGAAAGGGGCTTTTCCTTCTCAATGCCCCGCTCTTTACGCTAAAGTTTTTTACTGTTTTAAAATGTAGAGTTAAGAGAAAGAGTCAAACTTTAGCGTAAAGAGCGGGGCGTCGAGAAGGAAAAGCCCCTTTCATATACGGAGTAATTTCTGTTCGTTTTAAGTTTTAATGTCGCTCCTTACTTTCATTTAAAAAACTTGTTTTTTTTTTATTTAATCTTTTAAGAGCAGAAACCATGTCAAACAAATGTTAAAAACATCACAACAGCCTATCAAGTTTCAGCTTGGCTGTAATGCTGTCCAATATTTTTCTCGTTTATTTTGTTTGCTTTTTCTTAACTGTGAAGAAGTTTAGATGTATTTTCATATGATCAATGATAGTTCACTTCTTTAAAAATAGATCAGAGAATTCTACAACGTGATGTTTTATAAATGTTACTATTGTAAGTTTGATAGGAATAAAACAAAGGTTTACAAGAGCTGTCAGCATGACTAAGAGTGATATGAAGACACTAAAGGTGACAAACATCAAGCTCATAGACAATCCATGAAAACATGAAAGACCTAAGGGAATGTTTATGAATGATCACGAGGAAAAAAGCTGATGATGATGTTCACATATTAATTAGCCACAGTGTTATAATTTGTTCAATATTCTACATAGGATACATGTGACAGCAAAAAGTGTTCCAGAACTGTAAAATTTTTGACTCTAGTTTAGCATTGTGGAGGGACATGCAAGAGAGGTGTAGCATAAGTGGAAAATGATAACGACGGCAATGAAGGGGGTAAAATTAACCATGACTTGATGCACACTTAATTGGACGATCTGTCTTGGCTTTTTCTACAATTAGCCATGACTTGACTTGCCCCAAAACTATTCCATTTTAATTCAAAGAGAAGCAGCCAATTCAGTTTGCTATGGAGCAGCTACATCAAGTCACCCAACTACCAACAAACAGCAGAATTACCAAAACGCCTGATAAGAACTTGGGAATAATGTGACCATATTCAGAATATTTCAACTATTTTTTTCTAAAATAGTACCTAGACAACACAGAAGCGTTGACTCAACATAGAACAACGGGTCTGACTTTTATTTTTCTTAGTCACCTTGTGCACAGTGGATTTTCATAAAATCTAGGAATAGGAATGATTTGACAAAAACCTTTTCTTAAAGATCAAAAGTAATCAAAGAATGACCAGCACCCTTTTCAGTGTCTATTCATCCCCCTGAACATCCAGGGGAGTATAGGATCATAGTTTCAAGGGGGCTTGCCATTTCACTCGAAATTGTCAAAAGTTCCAAGAAATGACCTTCAGGGGGATATAGCACAAGTAACCACCAAAGGGGCAAGGACCCCAAAATAAACAAATAGAATATTCTCTCAGATACACATTAGCTGAAAAAATGGGCAGATTACACCTTGTGTAAACAAGAACCATGCAAAAAATTAAAATATGAGCGAAAGCTAAAATAGAGCCCCAGAGATCTCAATAACCCTTCCCATTACAGCCGGTTTTTATAGCAGAAAGGTAGGTATATTGCACTTTTTTAAACCATAACTATGAAAGGATGTTTGGCAAAAAGGTGGTCTGTGGAAACTTAGTAGAAGAACAAGGTAATTCACAACTTGGTACCAAAGCAAGCAAAGTTCAAGCTGCAGAAAATAAAACATATTAACGAATTAACATAGTTAATTTGATAAAAATTAACTATGTCCAGGCTGTAGAATTTTGTTATATCACTACAGGCTGAAATGGTACAAAAAAAGTCAAGTCCTGACTTAGATGCAAAAACAACACAAGTCCACAGTCAAGCGGCAATCTTGAAAATACTAAGTAAAAGAAAACTTACTAGAGGCCAGAACCAGTGCAAAAACGATATTGAGACGTCCTTCAGAAATACTAAACCACTGTGTCATGCAGTCCAGGATTTAGGAGGCATTAAAGTTATAAAGTCAGAGATTCTCCAAACAAAGAAAGTTTGAAGTCTGCTAGGGCCAGAACTATACAAGTCAACACTCAAACATTTTTTAGGGAACATCTCATTATCTGTAGGTAACTGCCAAGCAAATTCCAACCGAATTTCAGCACTTTAGAATTTTGATCAGTTCCTGCAATTTACTGTGGATGTGAGCAATCTCATCAATCAATCCTGAGCAAATCTATCAAAAAGTCCCACCTTTTGGCAACAAAAATAAATTCTATCACCTGTAAAGAAATGCCGCCTTGAATCTCAGCTTAAACCCTTGATGATCCATGTGTCTCCTTACGATTAGACTTTTTTATGATTTTGGATGACTGAATATATAAAAAGGGCCCATAACCTTGCCAAGGTCATTACCTTGTCATTCCTATGACCCATGTTTTGTCGGAAAGTTAAGCGTTTATTAACATGTTCAAATAACAAACATAGAAGGATTCTTAAGTTTATAGTTCAATGGGCAAGGAGAGCTGATAGCCCCTAAAGCACCAATCTGTATATCTTTTGAAAATTCTTATCATTTTTAGATACTTGGATTGATAGAGGAGTAACGAATTGAAATAATATCTGTGTAATACCAATGAATAATATCAAATAATATCTGTGATTTATCCTTTACACCAAAACCATCCTATTCAAGTTTTAAAAAAGGTGTAAATTTGTCAGTGCTTGACAGAGTTTCAAAATTAACATCACCAAATTATACCAGTAATGAACTTCATTAAAAATACTTTAATAAGGGAACGTTAATCCTAATTCTAGTATTCAAGAAGAGGGTGCAATTCTAGGGACTACCACCAAATTCAAGCTTCGAATTTATCCAATATTTAATGTAAAACATAATTTTTTTAAAGAAAATAAAGGACAACATTAAAACTTAAAATGAACTGAAATTATGCAAGGTATGATGCAGCTGCCCCCTCCTTAACACTAAAGTTTTGTAGTGCTTTATTGAAATAATTTATGGGTGAAACAGATGCAATTAATGGGTAATTGTAAATGTTTTATTTACTCCCTTTATACTATGAGAAGAAAATTTTTTATGGTTAAAGCAAATCCGCATCAATAAGCTCTTCCATTCTTGAAACACTGAGAAAAATACCTTTTATTTCCTGTTAATTGCCCCTGTGTTTGAGCAGTTGCTCTTGAGCATTGGGGCCCCAAATTTTAGCATGAGGATTGGGGGCTTAAGTTGCAGAAGCCCATTCCTCATACATGGAATACTTTTTTTTCGTTTTAAGGTTAACTGTTCATCTTTACTTTCATTTGAAAAAAAAAACAATTCTTCTAAAATCATTCTAATATCATACCCAGTTATTAAAAATGTGCAGAGAGCTACAGCCCCCTCAAATTCCAATAATCAAAGTATTTAGCTTTTGAAGAAGAATGTCTAAGAAAAAAGAGCTAATTTACCCTTTTTGCTTTTTGAAATGAAGAATAAGGTTCCCCAATAAACTATAAAAATCCTAATAAGAGGAGAGGTTCTCCCTCTCAGATTCCACAAGTTCTTCCACAATGCCGAAATTGGTGATAATTATACAGTGGATGGGCAAAAACGATTCAACGGTGGAGCGCAAGCTTCACTGATGTCCCATCCAAACTTGAATTCTTTATCCTCCCCTGAACACATCACAGAAAGAGCACCAAATTAGGCTCATAGTCTATTCGAAAACAGATGCTTCATGTAAACATATTAGTAGAAAATTAGATATTTTGCATGTTGTTCAAACCAGAACAATGCACAGAATTTTAGTAGGTCAATTCAGGACAAAGTCAAAACTATCAAAAGCAGCTTCTTTCAGTACTTCCAGAAACCTCATTGGAGGTTACTTAGCAGTTCAATTTGTATTATCTTAAGAGCTTTCACACAACTAATAGCCCAGGTTTTTGGCTAATTAGTTTGCTAAGATCTTCCTTGTCTGATCTTATGTCACTGGTTTTCCTACTATACAATTAATGAAAACAAGTTTTTAATCCTGACATGTTACTTGTGCAATTTTCATTATTAGATCTTAAGCTTACCTTAAGTCTTTTATAATATTTTAAAGTAGTTTCTAAAATTGTATAGCATTTCTTTATAAGGAGCAGTAGCACTAAATCCATACCTTTCTATTAATCAGATTATTGTGTTTCTCTCCATTATTATCCATGGTAAATATATAAAAGAGTCTATAACTGAACTACTTACTTTACTTTTGGCAAGAACCAGATAAAGAACTGTCCTGCCAAGCACCAATAGACTTTGGAATTAGTTTCAACAACCACTTCAATCTGTTGGCTGCAGCTTCCCCAGCAGTCTTCAGCCAACACTGTCCCGTTTCTACCATGCCTCTTGAAGCCTCCCCATGACTCAAAGTCCCTTTTGAATTTTTGCCAAAGATTTTTTGTCTGTCCTCTCCAATATTGTCTCAAGGATGGTAGCGGCTTGCAGATAAGAATGTCTCAACAAAATGTACCTTTGGGATGAGGTGTGGCAAAATATTCTAATAGGTCTTGTTCATTCATTGTCTTGGGAAAAAAGTCCTCATTATTCTCTCTTCTGTATTTGTATTGTGGCCAAGGAGTTTGAGGTAATGTCTTTTGATGATAAAGGATGGCTCTCCAGCCTGGAAACTACAGCTTCTTACTTAGCTATTGGTATTCTAGACCATTTGTTGATTCAGAGTATATAGCACAGGAAATAGAGGTCAAATGTACCCACAGCTCTAGCCACTTTGGCCGTATCTTGCAGGCATACAGTAGTAGAGCTTGCATGGATGCTACTTAGACTCTCTGACTTTGGTTTTGTCAAGATCTTATATCTGGCACATAGTACCTTTTTCAGACCAGTAAAAACTTCCCAGGCTCATGATGTCCAGGCAGAAATGTCTTTTCTGGCTCCACCATCTGGTGTTAAAATAGGTACAAGGTACTTGAATTCCTTGACATTTTCATTTAGCTTGCTCTCCATGAGGATTTGATAAGAAGCTGAATGGTTGATGGCCATCATTTTAGTCTTGGAACTTCTTATGGCAAGCCCAATGTGCTTTGAAGTCTTGGAGACATGATCAACCATGTCTTGTAAGCCATTGGTTGTGGTATTCAGCAAGGCAACATTGTCTACAAAATACAAGTCTATCAGGTATTGAAGAAAGCCATCAAGTTAACAAAGACAACTATCATTTGATTATTCTGGGCATTATCCAGTTCAGCATGTTGTTAAATAATGTGGGTAACAGGGGGCATACCTGCTTGACACCAGACTTGACTGTAAACTTGGGAATGTTGTTTTTGTTACCTGAGGTGCAGACAAAGGTCTTGGAATCCCCAGATCTGCTTTGGAGTATGCTGATGAGATTCTGTGGCAATTCATCCTCAGCCATAAATTTCTATATTTCAATATTTCTTCTCTGAAAAGCAGCATTGGAATCAAAAGCAGCAGTGAAGCTTATGAAAGCAATGACCAATGGTAGGTGATATCTGTTGCTGGATTGTGAGCATCTACTCTGGGCAGTCCCTCCCTGGTCTGAAGCCTGCCTGTTCAGGATGAGTTAGCTTATCATGTCTACCTTTAAATCTATTCAAGAGAGTGACACAGAAGATCTTCATTGCATGGTCAATCAAGGAAATACTCTTTTAGTTTCCACAGACGGTCTTGTCCTCTTTTTCAGAGGCTGGAATGAGTACTGATCCTCTCCAGTCTTTTGGGAAAGCCTTTGTCATCCAAGCCTGTTAAAACAGATCATTTAGGTGGCATCATAGATTTGACAAAGCCTTTTATATTTCAGTAAGGATTCCATACTATTTTGGTGTCTTATTACTCTTTATGCAGTTAAGCACTTTTAGTACTTCCATGATAGTCATTGGGTTATTTCTCTATGCTTGTTTTTCAGCTTATCAGCTGCTACATGGGCTTTCCCTGTTGCTTCTTTTATCAATTTAAACATTTTTGGACTATCTTGGATGCATGCTCTAGTCCATTTGCAATTGTTGTCATCCAGTTTCAATTCAGATTTTGTTCTTGGTCCCATTTCACTGATATTTTAACTACTTTAAAGGGTTCTTTTGCACTACCAGCAAGGGGACACTTCTTGTCAACTATTTCTATGATGTGGTCAGAAATCCAGCTTTTTTTCTGGTTGGTGCAGCCAAGGACTTTTTTGGCTACATTTTGGGTAGTAGCTTTTATCTGTGTCCATTCTTAGTCAACATCAGATAATTGGTTCAGAAATTCAAATTGGCTGCTGAGCTTTAACTTGAACTGAGCTTTGATTTCTGGAAAACTTAATTGAGACACACCAAAGCAGTTTGCTCTTTTCTGTTGCCTTGGTCTGCTTAAATCATGACAGACTCTATAAACAAGTCAATAGTGATCAGACCTGTTTGAAGACCCCATATCAGCCCTAATATATACTCTGGCATCTAAGCAGGGGCTTCTCTATGGTGATTCAGATAAACTGCAAACTAAGAAGATACAGTTTAATTTAAGAACTATAAGGTATGACTGCATTGATATAACAAAGAAATACATGATTAGGGCTATTTACAGGAGCATGACATAGATGGGGTTGCATCTAGAGGCAAATTGATTATTAGGCTGTATTTTGAAAGAGTATACAAAAAGGGGTAAGCATATCACAGTTCATATAATTGACTTACCAATAAAGTGAACATACCACTCAATGTCTTTTATTATGCTCTTTACTAATACAATAATTGCTTCTATTTCAAATTCAAATTTAAGCACTTTCTGAGCTCTTAAAAATGACAAAGCTTCAATTAATGCATGAGTTATTGGTTATTTTTGACAAAGTGATACTATGTTTTTTCAGTGCTGTTTTCTCCTTTGTTTTTGACAAAATAATACTATATTTTTTTAGTACCAAAATTATTTATAATTAGGTCAAAACCTACTTAAATTTGAATTTGCAACAGAAGCAATTAGCCTATTATATTTGTAAAGAGCATTAAAAAAGGCATCAAGTGTGTTCACTTTATTAGTAAGTCAATTGAATGAACTATGATACATTTACCCAAAAAGGAATCAATTAGTATGGTCAACTTGTTTCAATATCAGTTGTGGATGCTCATATGAGGAATCTCACATCTTACCTGATTTTAAAATAATTTCAGGTATGCTACTATTACGTTAGCCTACTAGACATAGGCTATACTTTTTTATCTTACTGAGTTAAAACTAATTTCTCCAAGAAGGCCTACATACAGAGCAGTTTATAAAACTGACCTGCAAATAAATTGAACATACTGTTTAGTTTTTATGCTCTTTCTGAATATAATAATCACTTTTCTTGCAAATTCCATTTTGATCCTTATTGGAAAGTTGAAAGTGATAATTTTTTTCTATGGTTTTTGGGTATAAAGATGGTTACAACATTGGTTTCAAAGTATTTCATTATAAGATCAATTTTGTTAAAGTTACATAATTCACAAGCATTAATTTATCACACTTAGGCCTAAGTCTGATGATACAAAATCAAAAATAAAAATCTCTTTCTTTCCATCTGCCATGTTCCTTTTGTTAGCTTTGATATTTTTCAACATTTAGGTGAAAAAGCAGTTTTCAAACAGCCAAACAGAATGAGAAGAAAATAAGGCAGAATTGTTTTGAATTTTTTGATTCAACTTTTGTTATGATAAAACAATATTTTTGAATTACATAACTTTTACAAAATAAATGTATGATGAAATAATAAGTTTGAAACCAACATTTTAACCCATTTGTATTTCCATAAACTATAGATAGAATTATTAGGCCTATTTTCAAAGGTACTAAAAGGCCTTAATATTGAATTTGTGAGAAAAGCAACCATTGTATTCAGAAAGAGTTTGAAAAATGGTATCAATTGATATGTTTACTTTATTTGGTGGTCAATTATATGAACTGCTCCATCAGGTGGGTGGGGTGCATTGAAAGAAAAGCAACCATGATATTAGAAAATTACTATAAATAAGAAGCCTAGTGCAAGCTTATACTTCAATTCCTACAGCAAGTTCTCTTCAAAAGAGGCTAATTAGTAAATATTTACTCCCTGGGCTAGTAGGCTAAGTTCATGACCATGTAGCTTAGCCCTAGTACAGACCTGCACAGGGCTATTCATACAGTTGTTGGTATCCAAAGGAAACTCAACATTGGACCCCTTCCCCCCCCAAAAAAAAAAAAACAACAGCATCAGGCCTACATAAAATTGGGAAACACTATTCACCAGCAAAATTTAGCCTATTCTTAGCCTTGAACCCCGTGTTCTTTTACTTGTCCGATTACTTATCTGACCAACGCGTTTTATGAGACGCACATGACGTCAGAGGCTACTCAGAGTTGCGTTCGAATCGACTCGAAAAAGTCAACTTAAAAGTTGACTTTTTTCTCTGCTGTCGTTTTATTTAGTAAAAAGTTGACCTAGAAAGTCAACACAGAATTGCGAATCGAACGCTTCAATGGCAAAAAATTTAGAAATATGAAATCGTTTAGTCTAAAGAAAAGACAAGGAAATTGTTAATAGGCCTAGTGGAAATAATCTTAGCTTTTCAGTGACCTATAAGTAATCTTATGCATATTCCTTAGGATTTAAAGGGTTTTTGGTGTTCTAGGCCTATCTTGCATAGGCTAAGCTTAATAAGGAATGAGAAGAAAATTTTTATGTTGTTAAAAACGTTGATTCTCAGGAAGGCAGCTGTCACATTGGTGAGTTATTCTAATATTACCAAATCTAACAGGCCTAGTTTCTAAACCAACCTATAATTTTTAGTTGAAAAAACTAAAAATTATAGGTTGGTTTGTAACTTTATATTAGCCTATAGGTTAGTTAAAAACTAAAAATTATTGGCTTCTTTTCCCAGTAAAATTGGTGCAAACAGTATTACTGGCTTTCAAATAAAGTGAATATACCACTGCATGCCCTTTTTTATCCTCTTTACAAATATAATAATTGCTTCTACCACAAATTCAGATTTAAGCACTTTTTGACCTCTTAAAAATGACCTATATGTGGGGTTATTACAAATCTGTAATAGCTTAGAAACAAATTTGGGCTATATATTTGTACATCAGGGGGTGGGGGTAAAGCATAGCATATATTAAATACGTAAACTAACCATTGGTGTATTTTTTTTATGTTTGTGCTGTTGCACTGGTGATTTCTCTTCTCATTAAAATTCAATGTGCACAAACACATAAAAAAAATACAGCAAAGGTTAGTTTACTTATTTAATATATGCTATGCTTTACCCCCACCCCCCCTGATGTGCAAATATATAGCCCAAGTTTGTTTCTAATCTATTACAGATTTTTTATACCCCATATTTAGGTCATTTTTAAGAGGCCAAAAAATGTTTAAATGCTGAATTTGCAGTAAAAGCAATTATTATATATGTAAACAGCATTAAAACGGGCATCAAGTGGTATATTCACTTTATATGAAAGCCAGTAATACTGTTTGCACCAATTTTACCCTTTTCCCTAGTTATATAGTCTGTATTCATTGAGATTGTTGTTTAACTGGATTTTTAACATAAAGTAGGGGCAAAATTTTACTTTGGCTACTTTTGACTATCTTTGAAAGAGGTTAGGTTAGGAAAATGAAACTTTCAGGGATGTGTCTGCAGGCTGAAGTATGTCCCAGGAAAGTATTTTGAAGTACCTACCTCCATTTCTTTTCCCTCTAAATGGTCCTGAAATTTTGGGTTATCAGTTTCTTTTTCTCTGGCTTTAGTTGTGAAAAGACAATTCCTGTTGATTTGCCATACTGTTGTTGCCATAACACTGGGTTTTCTAAATTTAGAAATAATCTTTTATGCCACCTCACTATAGGTTAAATATTTGGCAGGTATTATTTATTCTCCATGAATTTTTTTTTATTGGATTTCATATGATGTCAGTTGCTTTCTGTTAAACATACATTTATTTTTAAAAATCAAGCTTCTTTTGAGAAAAAATTTGAATTATTTTTCTCTGAAAAATATCACTGAAATATAAAGTGATATAAAATATGAGAAATATGTGAGTGATATAAATATCACTGAAATTTTCTCTGAAATATCACTGAAAGGGGATAGGTTAGGAAAATGAAACTTTAAGGAATGGGTCTACAGGCTAAAGTATGTCCTGGGAAGGTATTTCAAAGTACATATCTCTACTCATTCTTGCTCTAGAGGGCCCTGACCCTTGATGACCTTCAAAAATAGGCTATCTGTGTTATAAAAGTGAAACCTTACAAAATAAATCTTCTGCTGAAATGAAGTACAACAAAGTTGTTCTCAGCTTAACAACTTTGCTCAATCCCAATTTATAGGTTTTAAAGATATGAAAAAACATTTCCTGATATGATATGGCTCAACATTTGATATGGCTCAGAATTCTACTCAAATAAAAGGAATTGAATTTTCAGAACTAAAGGCAGAGAAAAAGCAAATGGTACCTGAAAATTAAGGTAAAATGTTGTTTTGTCAAAATTTCAATAGGTACAGACCTGTCATGGAGTCAAATTTTAGGGCTCTCTAGAGGGAGAAGAAGTGGAGGTGGGTACTTTAAAATACCTTCCCAGGATATACTTTAGCCTATAGACCCATCCCTGAAAGTTTCATTTTCCTAACCTAACTTCTTTCTGAGATAGCAAGAAGTAACTCAACTAGAATTTTACCTTTTATCTGTCTGGTAAAAAACATCCTTCAAATTTTAGATATGCTCTAATTATACAGGAGCAAAAAAAAAATGCTTTTTAAAATTGCCATTATGAGGTAAGATATTAGCTAAAATGCCTGTATAAAGCAAACTAGCCTACCTAGGGAGCCAAAACACTTGAATTTGCTTACTGCTTCTTCAACAGTGGCAAAAGGTCTGACAATGAGTAAAGTATGGAATTTAAGTCAGAAACGCCTTTTATGCTTTTTCTATTCTCACCAAAATAAAACACAAATCCCATGTTGACTTGCACAAAAACCTCAAGATAAGTTGTAGTAATTGGTCCTTTAGCCTGATGTAGCTGCTATTTGCTGCTATGAGTGCATAGTTTATAATGGGAGCTTAAAATTGTCTTGGCAAGCTGCATGGTTGAGTATACAACCCTCTAGGCTATACTCTCTTTCTTTATGTGCATATTATTGTTTAAAAATGATCAAGCTTCACATTAATCTCCTTTCATGACCTATAGTTGAAATTTGCTAGGGAAGTATTTATTCCACTAAAAACTCACCACCTATTTTTGAACTTCAATTATACAGCCCTGTTTTTTTTTACCCCCCTTAAGCCTGTATCCAGTTTCTGATAGCCATTTAAATTTCATTTTGTCTGTTGCTCATTTCTTGTCAATATTACTGAGGGGTCACAGATAAGCACTAGAGTCCTCATTGATAAATAATATGTGCTTGTATATATATAGCTTGTTGCTACTTATTTTTCTCTGGGAATACAATGTTTGATGTGGCATAAACCAAAGAAAGGACCTGTAGGCCTAGAGAAAAATATGTTAAGAAAACCGATTTTTATAATTGCACAATAATTATAGCTTACATAATTTTACATGCAGTCCTGCTCTACTTTACCCCCAACCCTCCTAATATAGAAATATATAGCTGAAGTTACATGTTACCTGTTGATTCTGCCAATCTATCCCTCAACCTTTAACTCCCTGTTAATTGAAGCAATTGCAACAAAGCAAGAATGGCAGGAAAGGTAACAGGTGACAGAATACATTGGAACTACACAATTTTGGCTATATATTTGCACATTAGGCAGGTTGGAGGTAAATTATAGTATAGAGATGCATGCTTTTCCCTTTGGTATGTAGGCTAAGTAGAAGATCACTTGTACCTGATGCTGTCCCTGTTGTTTTTAGTTGGATTGGAAACATCCAAAGAAAGTTTCCTTTGAAAAGGAAAGGTGAGATTGCCTAAAAGTGAGATTGAATTTGTCAAAGCTTGGAGGTTTGCCCCTTCAGTCTGTTTAAAGGAAAATGGATTCATAATTGAAGCTTTGTTCATTTCAATCTTAAGGGTGACCAATATTTGTGACAATTCATTAAATGGTTGTAAAGGGATACTTTTGTTTATTCATTAGTCTTCTTTGTTTTCTAACAGTTTTTTTTTTTAATCTTTAAATTGATATCCATTTCTTACAAATTTTTATTGATACCAGAGGTCCATTCATGTCCTAAATATGTTCACTGAGCTAAAGTTTTAAGGATTGTCCTTCAAGAAAATGTCCCTTTCCCTATAGCTGCAATGGAGCTGGCCAAGCTCTCCAAAGTACCATCAGGTTCAAGAGTTAATGAGGCCAAGGAAGTGAATTTAGCCCTTCCTCAAAAACTCTGGCTACAGGCACACAAGAACAACCAAAATCAGACACTCATACCTCCTACTGAGACTTCTTACCCTCTGTTGGCTAAGGAGCATCCCAAGGTGGCTGAAGATAGTCCATCCCTCAACAATCCTAGAACTAATCCTAAATCTTGGTCTGAAAGAGTGGCAGCTTTTCCTAATATTTCTACTCAAGTCATCACTATGCAAGATAGAGTTGGACCTCATATTACTAATTTAATTATATATGTTGCATCAGTGGACCTGATCTTACAATCAAATATGACTAAAAATAAAAAAGCCAGTATAACAAAAGAAATTTCAGAACACTACTTTTCCAATTCTATTTTCAATGAAATAGGAACAGAATCATCATCCATTCTCTCAAAGTATCATGCATGTCACCTATTCAACTCTTCCTATGTTAGCTAAGCTGCAGATCCTACAATGGAATTGCGTCTCTTTAAATTCAAATAAACTTGCTGATCTTATCCAGTGTGCAAATGATAATAGAATTGGGATTATTTGTCCACAAGAGACTAATCTTCATCAGTACAAGAAAATCAAAATGCCTGGGTACAAGTGCTACAGGAAAGATAGATCAACTAACAGAAAGGGAGGGGTGTTGCGATCTTTGTTCATGTTTCAATCCAACACTCCCCTCAACCCTTAACTATCTACAGGGATGAAATAGATGTTGTAGGTATATTAATTACCTTAGACAACAGTAACCATCTTGCCATAAAATCCTTTTATAATCCATGTGGGAGTAAGGACATCCAAAGTATCTTAAAAGCAGAATTATCAGGTAATAATACCTTTATTTTTAGTGATTTTAATGCCCATAGTCCTCTCTGGGAACAATCAGCTGGTAGCAACAAAGCAGGAAGAGGAATAGAGTACATATTGTCCAATTTTCCAGACACCTTGATTTTCACTCCATTTGACTTTCAGACCAGGTATAATATTTCTTTTAACTCTTTCTCAACTATAGATTTGCTTCTAGGTCCTTCTTCATATTATGATCTAGTTCAGATGGTAAAGGTGTCATCTCTTCAATCTGATCTTTGTGCAATTCTTAGATCATTTCAAGATTTATGCTTCACTCCCAAACCCTACGTCCCGATATTTATTGACTCCAAAGGTAATTGGTCCTTTTTTTGTGAGATATTAAATGAAGTAGATATTTACTTTGTTTCTTCTAATTCTGATATGAATGCCATGGAGTCTAATTTGAGATCAATCCTGCTGAGGTCATCTAAATTGGCAATTCCAATGACTAGGGTGCCTTTATACAATGGCTCCAAAAGATCCAAGAATTGGTGGAATGATGAGTGTAGGGTTGCAGTTCTAGCAAAAAGAAAGGCTTGTAAAGTGTTTCAAAAGCACCCATCTCAGTCAACAGCAACCTCTTATAAGCAGTCATGTGCTAAGGTGAAACTACTTTGTAGGAGAGCTAAACTAAGTACATGGCTGAATTTCAGCTCAAGTATCAGTTTTAGAACCCCAATTTCAAAGGTCCACAATTTCATTAGCCAACTAAATAGTGGAAAGCAGCCTAATGATGACTGTAGATATGATATCATTCAGGATGGTTTCCCAATTGTCTCAAATAAAAAGAAGGCCGATCTGTTTACTGATATTTTAAAAAATGACTGCTCAGATTTTCATCCCATCCAACCTCCTTTTTGTAATCTCCCTCTTACCTGTTCTTATAAGGGTACTCTGATGAAACCTTTTTCCCAAGAGGAATTTTGTGTAGCACTTAATTCTCTCAACATCAAGTCTTCCCCAGATTATGATGGTATTTATATGAAGTGGATTCTTGAGTCCCCAAAGGTGGTTCATACAGCCCTCTTAAGTCTTTGTAATCTTATTTGGTCAAGTCAAAAGTTCCCAGATGCTTGGAAGATTGCTCAGGTATTTCCAGCTTTAAAACCTTCTTATTCATCTAGCGATCTTAAGTCTTACCGTCCTATATCGGTATTACCTTCCTTTAGTAAAGTTCTGGAAAGGCTTGTCTTATCAAGAATTGATTGGTTTGCTGAAGTCAACAATCTCTTTCCTAGTGAGCAAACAGGTTTCAGAAAAGGACATAGTTCTTTAGACAACATTACCTGGCTAGAAATTGATGTTTGTAAATCTCTTAAAATAAGACATGTCACAATGGCTGTTCTGTTTGACTGGTCAGACGTCTATGGAAATGTAGTTACAATAAATTATTGGAAATCCTAATAAATCTTGACTTCCTGTATTCTTTTATAAGTTTTATAAAGTCTTTTCTAACTGATAGATATTTTTACGTTCAAGTAAATCAGTCTAGAGGTGAGCAATGTCCCATTACAAGAGGACTTCCTCAAGGTGCAATATTGAGCCCTCTTCTATTCAACTTGTATGTTTCTGAATTTCAAGTATCTCATGCATCATTTTGGCCTTTATGCAGATGATTTGATTATTTGGAAGTCGGGAAGGGATATTGGCCTTCTTCAAAACCTTATTCAACAGGATATAAGTTTAGTCCAGAGATTCTCTTTAGCATTTGGCTTCCCAATCTCAATCAGTAAAACTAAAGCCATTATATTTACTAATGGTACTGTAGATCCTCCTAATCCACTGACAATTTTCTCAAGGGAGATCCCATATTGCAATTCAGGGAAGTTACTTGGTTTGTTATTGGATTCTAAAATGCAGTGGCATGAACATATTAATTCTTTGAAATCTCTGATTATTCAGAGACTTGGTATTCTAAAGAGACTTGCTGGAAGAAAGTGGGGATGTCACCCAAAAATTATTTTGGATTTTTACAAATTATATATTCGTTGAAATATAGAATATGGGATTCAAATTTTTTCAGCTTGTCCTCCATCCTCATTCAAAATCCTTGAATCTTTACAAAATTCTGCTATTCGAATAGCTTTGGGTATGCATAATCATACTCCTCTGTCAAAGTTAAGAATACTGTCGTGATTGATGTCCCTAAGTGATAGAGCATCCAGTCTAAGGATAAAATATTTCTCGCAAATCTGGGCTTAGGAGCCAAGCATGCTGTATATGCACATACCTTTGCTGAAAAGTCAGCCTGTCCAAATGCTGTCTGAAAATGAAGCCTGTCTAGAAAATGAAAGTTTCAGGGATGAGTCTAAAGGCTAAAATATGTCCCGGGAAGGAATTTTGAAGTACCTATCTCCACTCCTTCTCCTTCTACAGGGCCCTGACCCTTGATGACCTTTAAAAATATGTGTGATATAAAAGGTAAACCTTGCAAAATAGATCTTCTGTTTGAATGCAGTACAACAAAATTGTTTTCAGCTTCACAACTTTACTCAGTCCCAATTTATAAGGTTTTAAAGACATGCAAATACATTTCCCAAATTTTGAAAAAAAAAAGACATTGATATGGCTCAGAATTCAATTCAAATAACAAGAATTACATTTTCAGATCTAAAGGCAGAGAAAAAGCAACTGGTAACTGAAAATTAAGGTAAAACATTGTTTTGTCTAAATTTCAAAAGGTAATAGACCTGTCATGTAGGCGAATTTCAGGGCCCAATAGAGGGAGAAGGAGTGGAGATGGGTACTTTAAAATCCCTTCCCTGGGATATACTTTAGCCATTAGACCCATCCCTGAAAGTTTCATTTTCCTAACCTAACCTCTTTCCAAGATAGCAAGAAGTCACTAAACTAGAATTTTACCTTATTTAACAATGACTTCTCTAGTGCTTTGGTATGACCCCTCAGTAATATTGACAAGAAATGAGTAACAGACACAATGAAATTTAAATGGCATCAGGAACTGGATACAGGCTAAAGGGGGAAAAAAGGCTATATAATTGGGGTTCAAAGATAGGTGGTGATTTTTTAGTAGAATAAACACTTCCCTGGCTAGTTTAGGACTTTTAATAGATTAGTCTACTGGAATTTTTTACCCTATGCAATTAAAATATTTTTTTCCTTTTTCAGCAGGGCAATTAAATGCAAAATCAAATTTTAAAGCACCAAAATGACCAAAGCAATAACCCAAATGTAGTGTTTGATGTACTGTTCATTTTTTTCTATAAATCTCATAAATATTACGGTTTCCCTTTTCTCCTAAGCTCTAGAACCGTGACTCCCAACGTGGGGTGCAGGTTCTACCGGTGGGTTTTGACATTATTTTGTTAGGTCATGGGCAGAACATGCATCCTTTGGCTGCTTATAGTTTAGATTCTTAATTTAAAAAAAAAAACAACGAATTTTCATGTGTATGACGTCACATTGATACACATTTTAAGGCCAAAAGAGATAGGTGATATTATTGCAATGACGTTACAAAGCATATTAAGTGTGTTATATTCAGACAATAATTTTCATTAGTATAAAATTACCGAGAGGATGACCCGTAAGAAGATTCAAAGTTGATGGCCTTTTAACTTCCATCAGGTTAATACGCGTAAAATTTTGAATAACAAAATTTAATTATCACGGGGGGGGGGCATTATGATTTTAGAAATGTATAGAAGGGGCATGAACTGATATTAATTGGGAACCGCTGCTATAGTCTAAGGTCTAAGATTTAAGGTCTTTTGTCTAAGTAAGTCGATAGAATTCTCCGAGCAAACTCCTCAGAAAACTCAAAAGGGACAGATATTTTTCAGAAAAAAAAAAGTCCTGAAAATGGATAAGGTCTTTTGTTTTTTGCTCTGAAATTTTCTTAGAGAAAGCGTATATGAAAAATTACTAAGATTACTCGAGAGTCTTGCGATCACGATAAAGGATCTGTCCTTCTTATTATAAACTTTCATAAGAATAAGCCGGATCGCAAATTCCTAAGATTTTTAGAAGAAGTATGTTTTGAATCCCTAGAAAAAATTCTTCAATCTTGGCCGTACACAAATAACAGGTCTTTTTTGTTGACTTAGGGGGAAATCATAATATACTAAGCTAATTAAGAAAATAAAATCACAAATTTTAATTAACGTCGTAATCTCCTTACAACATGTAGTTTATCATGACATAATTTTAAACTTGGAAAGTCTATAAGTTACCGACGCCCCTTTGGGTTTCTCTATAGTGAGAAACTATAAGTAATACAAATATTCTTCTAACACACAGATGAAATTTTTACTCCTAAGATCCATAAGAAATTCTAAATATAGCAATATCTGTAGGGTCACTCTTGCTTATGCTATTATATCAGAGTATGGTCACTCTAGAAGAGCGCTGCCTATGGATAGAGAACCTTCGCCTAACAGCTTTTAGTACTCGTTGATTTTATTAGCCACAAGCTTAAAAGAAGCTTATATTTCTAGACAACTAACAATACCTCACAGCACGCGAGCGCTGTGACAACGTGGTCTCAGCAACAACATGATGTCCTCTCAGATATACAGTTCTTACTGAAGGCCATTACCTAAATCAAAATTTTTTGTCAGAGCAGTTCTATTTAATTTTATAGAAACCTCTTTAGTAAGTTTAAATAGCAGAGTTCTTACATTGGTTTTTAGGTACTTTTTCCCGCTCTTTTATTACATGTCACTTACTCCTTTTTGGTTACAATCCTTAATAGTCCATGATCAAGAGCCAAGTTTCTTTACTGGCTACTTGCACTAGCTAACTAGAATGATTAACAACACAAACCAAACAGCAGTGCCATCTTACGAGAACAAAACTAGTAGCTAACTGATAGGCCTACTTGTTAATATTATTAGCAATTCCTTAAAAACATTTTTAAGTCGGGTAAGACCTGTGCTTACTGTTGCCCTAGTACTACATAATTGGCGTAAACTAAAGAATGTATCCAGTCGTAATGTCACACAAAGATTTCAGAGCCGCCTGACCTTTAGAGCACTTAAGTGGCATTGCTTACCAAATTTTACCAAGGCTTCCAGTTGTGTCAATAGGGGATAAGATTGCCTCCAATAGATTCAGATTTTTTTGTATCTTCACTAAAAAAGGTCAAAAACAAATCATTGCCCTTCCTCCCTACATTTCTTAAACGGACTTCATTAAAGAGTTCTACTGAAACGGAGCATACAAAATCATAATTGGAGCAATAGCCCCAAGTAAAGTAAAGAATCAACCAAGCAATCAAGTCACGAGCGAGCCACGGGCCATTCTAACCGAAAGCTCAAAAACGTTTTTCAAGCTATTCAAGACAGGAATACAACAAGTTCATTATGCTTAAGCATATAGAAAAAAGGCTAAATATGTTTTAAAAAAGTTATAATAAGGCAAAGTGATTACCTTACCTGAGGCAATTTCTTCAGTTGGAAGGTAAAAAAAGAAAAGAAAAAAAATCAAGGAGACAATATGAAACATCGTGGCTTAGTGTATCTGTACTATATAAAATATTGCATTTAGACATAAAGTTAATCCCTGAATGTTTTTTTCCCTCAAATGAGTTTTGGTTGAAACAAGTACACTTTTTACTACATTTTTTGAGTTTTTATAATTTAAATTGGTTGGTTTAGCATCTTTGAACAATCGCTTTAGTGTCCGTGGAATTTGGACTGTTTCGGCCTCGATAGTTAAATTGTTTGAGATGTTTTATTAATGATAAATTCCAAAATACGTTCATATTTCTTTCTACCTGAGCTTTTGCACAAAAAAACTTTTTTCTGGAAATGTTTCTTGTGCAACGAACAAAGAATCATATTTGTAATTAGCATATAAAATTGAATACGCCACAATTCCTGCATAATCGACAATAATTTCTTCCAGTACAGAATTCTTAGGTTCGAGGTCTTTCTCTTACAAAATAAGAAAAAAAAAACGGAATAAATTTTTTTAACCCATAAATGTTTAGCACACGCAAATTATACTAAGTACTGCAACTACAACTGCTACTATTACTAACAACTCACTGCACCACCAAGCAACCTTAGACCCAAACAGCTATGCACACTTCTCCCGCATCCTATTCTGTTTAAATTCTCATTCCTTACAACCTCACAAGAAGTTTCAATCTCCCTTAAACGCTTCCTTACGACCTCCTCCAACCCGATCCGGGGACGACGTGGTTTTTGCTTGGCCCTAGATGGTTGGCCAAAAAGGGCGATCTTTGGCAATCTGTAATCTTTCTTCCGTAGAACTTGTACTAACTCTCTCGACCTTTCTTGCATTGCAGCCCCAAAAAGTGGAATAGAACCATATTTTTGTACAGCTTACTATTTGAAATAGGAACAGTCTGTACCCAAAAGACCTGTAGAAAATTACCTCTGGAATAAATCCTTCACTGTCTTTCGGAGCGTCCATGTTTCAGAATCATGCTTGACCACTGTCATCAGTGTATCTTGCATTATTCTAATCTTGGCTCGTGAATTTATCTTCCAATTCTTCCAAACTTTTCCAACTGTATGAGAAAAAAAAACAGGCCTTGGCTATTCTACTTGTAATATATTCACTGCATCCACTTTCCCTCCTAATAATACTACCTGGGCAATTGAAACTATCCACTTGATCGATCTTCTCGATACCATCACCTCTTCACCTTCACTTATTCCCAAGAAAAAGCGAATGAGTCTTCTCAACATTTATTTTCCAACCTATTCTTGAGTTCTGAGCTCTCAAAATCTTCAAAAAATCATTCGTTTTGCAAATGTTTTTATCTAAGATGCTCAAATCCTCAACAAAATCCAAGTCTAGGAGACTTTTACTTTCCTATTTGATTCCTTACTATTTCAATGCCTTTGCCGTGTTCTTTGGGATAGATTCCGTCAAAATAATCCATAGCAAAAGGGATAGGAAGTTTATGCTAATAAATCCAAAAGTAAAATTGTATTTCTTCTTTTGAACAATGTTGTGGATGTATCTTATGCAGAACAAATATAAATGATTTACTATTTATTTTAACTGTAAGATATGGTCCTTTAACAAAAAAATATTCACACATATACCAACAGCAAAACAACTTTAATTCTCCCAGTACAAAAATAAAACAAAGAAATATTACTTTCTAGCTTTTTCATAATTACTAAAAAACCAATTCACTGATTCCGTAACTGAAACTTCTAAAGGGGTAAATTTAAAATCTGGTAGGAGACTTCTAAGCTTAGCATTTGATGCAGTTTTTCTAAACTGACCGTCCGACTTAGTTGTATCGTAAATTACAGAATCAATTCCTGCTGCCTTAGCTATCATGTCAGCGACTTCAGCGATTGAAACCTCCTCTTCTTCTCCAACTGAAAGAGACGGTTACGCTAAAAACAGGTAATAAAAAAGTTAAAAAGGGTAAGAATAAAACAGTCTCTGGAAGTCTCTGGAAAATTAACCCGAAAATACTAACCAATGAATAGATTTCAGCAAACATGAGCAATATAAACATTGAAGACCTCTCATTACGCAATGCTATAATAAAACATACTGATATGACCAGCTCTTACGGATAACAAGATACAAAAAATGCTTTTATTCAGACAATTATTACAACTTTGATTATAATCCTCCAAATTTTTATTCAATTTGTTGTAATTACCCGTGTTTTCTCTTTCTTTTTTTTTTATTATCTCTTTTTCATTTTCATTTTTTTTTTTTTTTGTTATGGTCCTCAACAAGTTCGTATACCATGAAGCTGAAGAGCTGAAGTTCATAGCTGAAGAGAATTGATTTGGCAAAAGAAAACTTAATAGTGTAGGTAGACTTTGCTAAAACGTAATACTTCACGCTGACATCGCATAATCGTTTTTTTGACGAGTGCTAAATGACAATGAAGGCTCTTGGAATAGAATCTAGCACTGGCAACTATTGATTCCTTTAGATAATAATTATTACTATTATTAATAATTTGGTAATTTCCAAGTTAAAAAAAGAAAATGACAAGAAATTTAAAACCAGAGTGTAGTATTTAGCCAACTAAGAACTTTGTGGTCTTTTTTAACAACATTAAAAAAAAAACTAGTTAAGAACTAAAGCAAACAAAAATAGTCATATAGTCAGTGAAATCTACAGCCAACAGAAATTAAAAGAATAACCAATTCGAATATAAATTATTTCGTCTCGTCTTCGTCTAAAATAGAAAATCAATGACTTGATCAGCTTTTGCCACCAATTAGACCAAAACAAATAAGGAGTAAAAGCTATTAAATTTATTCAAGAAATTAATACAAGCTGATGGCCCTTACTTTGCTATAACAATTTAATAATAAGAACTTTTCACAACTAAATCCTTTAGCCAGGCACCACCCACTCGGTTTTCAACAACAGGCTAGATGCAGTTAAATTCCATGGAATAGAACTAGCATATGTTCTTTCACTTGTTAATTTTCAGTTTTGCGATATAATTGAATGAGTATAATTCAATGATCATCCATATTATCAGAACAGTTATGAACATTGTTCGAAGTGAACGTCTGGAGAGTCCAATGAAAAGCCAGATAGTTACTGATTTACGAGAAAAAATGATTTAGGACAGGCTGGAAGACGAAATTATTCTAAATGAAGTCAACAGGAAGACAAATGTGAAAACCCTTCAAAGTACATCAGAAGATGAATCCCAACAAGCATTATTCAAAGTCAGGAAACAGCGACCAATGGACGAAAATAAAGACGCCATCAGGGTCGCAGCCGCAGTGATCAGAGGCGATAGTAAATACCTGGATGTTCATCTGTTTGTAACAGATATGTCATAGGTTATTCTTACGCAACCAGAGGACACGTCCTCATAAGATAGGTTCTCAGCAAATTATGGTTTGCTGAACTGATGGAATTGAACTTTGAAAGAACTGTGACTGACATTACCACGGGCGTTAGTCTTGGAAAAAGTGACCAGCTCATTCAGCTGCGAACTACTTTCCATATCTCTAGAGTGGCTATGTAGAGATTAGTTGTAAAGAAATACAAGAACTATAAGGGATTTAGCAGAGAAGACCGTGGTATTAAAAAACATCCTCAGCCAGAAATCTCATATCGTAAAACCCTAGATCGAATTCATTATCATGCCAGACCCAACAAAAAGATCCATGAAAGCCGAGAGAACTGGAAAGGTCATCAATTTGCTCTCAAGAATTCATAAGAACTGGAGAAGCAGCACTGATGTGTTTCTCCAAGCCACTTGTCCTTGAATCAATTCTTTGTGGTTGAAGCATCTACAGCTTGTTAAAAAATCTACCATATCTTCTATATTTGTTGGACCGAAGTATTGGCGGCTTGGGATAGACACAAGTTCCGTTTTCCATACGAATTTTCCTTTAAGCTGAGATGTAGTATTAGCTGGGCAATAAAATTGGTCATGTAGGGCTTAGTTGAAGATGAGACCAACACACAGAAAATTTCCAGTAGCACCTATATCCCCTGGAAGATTTTAAGCATAACTGAGACCCGGAGTAATAAAACGCCTCGTACTTCTAATAAGTGAACTGATATGTATCTTGGCTTAGTGGGGACTGCAGAAACGCAAGCTATGTTAAAACTCGGTGAGAAGTAATTAAGATTTTTATTACGTTTCAAATCGAAAGATTTTTGCTTACGTGACCACACAAAACTTGAGAAACGAGCAACAAAAAAGCTTAAAATACCTGATAAAATTATGGGTTCTACGCTATTATAATTTCTGAGAACCCAAATGAACAGTCGAGCTAGATCATAAGAGTAAATGAACTGACGCCTTGGCTTCCCAGTACCAAATACTGACAGGGCTCTATTTTCTTTCTTGGCAAGATAGGCTTTGTGTATCAATCCTAGAATGAGATAATAGGACATTTTCAAGGTTAATTGCTTAAAACTACTATGTCATAACAACAGAATTAGTACTATATCTTCCATTTTCAAACGTACTACTACCCTAAGCTTAGCATCCCCATACTCTACTCTACACATACTGACGGCATTCTACAGTAACTCAAAGTTGAGGGGGAGAAGAAGCTTTGGGACTGTACCCCAACCTCCCTTCCCAGCATATCATGGTTTATACAACTTTACCTACGACCTACCAATGCAATTGGTAAGTTTCTAGAATTCCCAGCCAATTACTAATCTTAAGCTCTGAATATATGTTATGACGTTATACAAATTGTAGGTAAAGCGATTACTTCTCATTATGACGCCCAAGTTAGTAAGTTTGTGATGTTCTCAAACGAGAATACCCTTCAGTTATTTTATGTATGTCTTCCAATGAGCTTTGTAGCTAGTTTATTCCTAATTTACCGTTTAAAAAAAAAAATGGAGCTGTGTACCCTCAGAAGAACGTCATGTATACATACCTACAGACCCAAAGTATAAAAAAAAATTCTTAAAGGTCTTAATTTTTCTTCCTCAATGGCAGATACACTGTTAAGCTATATTATTTGATAGAAAACAGTCTTTCTGCATAAATGAGAGTAAACAGTAACAACAGTTTTAAAAGAATTTTCCAATCAACAGTATTTTTGGAAAATTCAAAGTAAATTTTTTTCTTGAAATTCTAGGAGTTGAAATTTACGACATTTAAGAATAGCACATTCGATGCGCTACCTGCAATAGATGAGGCAATTACTGTACCCTTACTCACACTAATAGCGTTCATCAGGCTACTTGTGGGCAGGAGTAGTATAAAGAACTTTATATGACAATCCAGTTGATACCCACCACTCACCAGGGAATGATCTACAGAAGACCAGGCAGGAACTACGATAAAAGAAAACATAGCAAATTTAGCATGAAGAAAAGGTCCTTCAACATGGCTTAAAATAGCATAATTTGTGTCTAATAATCCATACTTACAGAATAGCAGTGATGAAAAATGTTGAAACGTTGGTTGACTGGGAATAGTAGGTTGGCCAGGAAATCAAAGACAATTTTTAATCAGCACGAGTTGCATCAGTAGCAAGAGGGACGAGTGCCGTCAGAACCACTTGAGATTTACGCAAAAATGAAGGAGGCACTGGGTGAAGAACATTCTCTTAAAGCAAAGTCCTAGTAAAGAAGTTTCAGATGATGCATCTCAATTCTTATGGAACTTCATCCCGCTTGAGGCAAGAAAATATTCCTGGATATATTTTTAGGATAGGAAATTTCGGTATGAATATTTCCATCCCTTGTGTGGTACATAGGAAAGGAATTATTTGTATTGATGTAGGTGATAGGAATGGATGATAAAAATCCTAGGGTAACTGTCATTTTTATATGAGTATTGTTGGTATGCGCAGCTAAATAGGTAGGCAACATTGAGTGCCCTTCTTAACTAATAGGCAAATTCGTATTTTTTGCCCTGTTCCTTCTCGGCCATGAAGCCTTCTGGGGGAGATTGCCATGAAGTAGTGTTTTTTATGAAATTTATTGTTAAATAAAGAACTCAGATCTAAGAACATGTCTCTTAGCGTATTTTTCTTTTATATGAAGGTGATATAAAGGCCTACTATGATATAAAGGCCTACTATGATATAAAGGCCTACTATGATATAAAGGCCTTTGGTTCTATACTGTCAAATGTGCATAAAGTTTAGTACACTAGGATCTGATCAAGGACAAATCAATGAGACGCAGTTTATACTGAAGAATTAACTCTTCACAGCCTAAAGTTTAATTCTCGTCGTCGAAAAACGCCCGTTTTTCTTTTCTTTTTCAGGTAAGGAAAACTAAAACTTCAACGATAAGTCAAGAAAATATTTACATGATCATCGTAAACTCCTTTGACAGAGCTAAGAAGCAGAAGAAGTTCGTGAGGAAAATTAAAATAGGAAAAAGCTGTTCAAGCTTAGTATTCAAGCCAGTTTCACGAAAAAATTGACAATTTAAGCTGAAAGAGGAAAGGGAGGAAGGGCGCAAACATAGTAGGAGGCCAAAAACAATCGGACGTTAATAACTTAACCTTGGTTCTTACAGGGGTAAAAACTTCCTAGCACCACGGACACAATACCCTTAATCAGTTGAAAAAAGTTTCCAGTCTGAGTTTTAGCTTTCCATATTTATTGGAAGAGGAGAGGGGGAGGGATAGAGCAAAAGCAAGAAACTGGCAACAGCAACATGCGACAGCAAAGAAAATACAGTAAGAGAAGATACCGTAGGATAGTCTACAATTCCTAGAGTGAGAAACGAGAAAACATTCCTAGAGTGAGACACGAGAAAAAAAAGGATACACGAGCATTGAACCAGAACTTATTTTTAACACCCCTGTCTTCCAGGGAAGAGTTGAATATAGAAATTAGAATCGGGCTATAAAAAATAGATAGCATAAGTAAAGGGAGTAACAGCAAATGGTAAGGTATTCCTTTTTTAACTGTACCAGGAATTACGTGTCCATCATTCAAGTTGTAATTGTCATTTGGGCCGAAAACGTTGGTTGGAACCACAGAAGTAAACATACAACCATACTGCTCATGATAAGCTCTATTTTGAACGTCAATCAGCCGCTTTGCATAACTATAGCCAAAATTTGATGGGTGAGGTGGTCCATTATGCACCTGAAAAACAAAATAATTTGTATTAAAAGGATCACAAGTACAACTCAAATCTTCTTAACATGCAAAAACTATAGTGTTAACTTCTATTTCATGATTATTACCAAAAGCTAGAATAATCAAAAATGCCTGTAAAACGCCAAAACGCTTAAAAAAACATCATTTTAAAGGAAAAAAACAAGAAAGCATAAAACAACATTGACTTTTTTGCATGCATTTACTATGCCCATATTTAATTTAATATAAACTTTAGACTGAGACTGCACACGGAATACGGGAGGGAGGGGGGTTAGATACTTATAAATATTAAACAGTCCGTGATAACGAACTGTAAGTCAAGAACAACCCGTCTAAATACTAATGGAAACTCTGACAACCAAACTATGAAAACTATATGCACATAAAAAATCTCCATTTTTCTCAAATATAGTATCAACCAAAATTTAATAGCATCAATAAATTCACATAATTTCACAAAAGAGTGCAAAACCCGTAAAAATTAATTCAGTCTTAATAAAAATTGTGAAAACTAATTCTGGATAATCAAAAACGCCTAACAGAATTTTTTGGCTCAAAATTACAAAGATATGAGATTTTGTGTTTTTCGTCTCTACGGTGCGAGTTCACTTTCTTTCATCTTTTTTTTTTACCAGAAGTGATCGTATAAAACCACCAGCAGTAATGTCTTCGAATAAGGCCCATTTGAGTGAAGGTCACAAGTCACAGTGCTTTTTTAAGATATATAAGTAACTGGAGGACAACTACACCCCTTCCAAACTAATTGTCACCCATGCAGTCAATCCCAGCTAAAAATGGCGTCACGTCAAAATTTCAAGATAGAAATTTTAGTCGAAAAGGCTAACACAAAAAGAAATTCCTCTGAAGGCAGTGCGACCCATGCAGTCTTCAGAAAAAAGGCCCAAAGTTATAAAGATTGGGCATATCAATTTGTGATGCCTGAAACTGGATCCTCAAATTTTGTTTTCTGAGATTGCCTTAAAGGTACAGACAACGTTGACAAAAACAAGAGAGTTTCTATGAAAATAAAAGTTATGGGAGACATTGCTGTGTTGATTCTGAACACCCTAATGAGGCCTGAATTTATTTGTTCTACCACCAGCTTGCAACTTACTAGGCATACATACTTGGCCAAATGAACCCAAGAGGGAAAGAAAGGGCTGTACTCATTCATGAAATTAAAAAATGGATAAAACATTAATTTGCTTCAATTGACTTGAAACTTTCTTTGTAAGTAGACTAGAATAAGGGGAACATAAGGAATACGATACATTTTGAATGAAAATTGTGATTGTTGCGATTCTTAGCACAGGAATTTTTTTTTTTTTAACACTGGTCTGCTTTAGAATTTCGGACCATGTGCACATCTTAACTAAAATTTCAGGGTCAGAAAGACCTGAATTCAGACAGAAAATAAAGAAGCAAATCTTGCTGAAATGGCCCAGGAAATCCGATTTGTTTTTTAACAAAACATAATAAAAGCTTTCTTACAAATGATCTTGACATACGTTTATTAGAACAAATAAAGATATATTTGAAAAAAATATTACTTACAAAGATTCTTTTAATATAATGGTGATTAAGATATGTATATATTCAAGCGTGACTGCAGGATGAGGGTCAGGGCTTCAGACCAGCGGAAGACGAAAGATTGTGCAGATTTCCAATTTATAGGAATAATAGCCCTTTCCGGCCATTCCAAAATTCTTTAGCAAAAAAAAAATCCGATTGGTGTGAGCAATAGCCCTTTCTGGTCATTACAAAATTCTTTCGTAAGAATGTTATTCAAAACGATTGCACAAAGTTATTTCTGATCAAACGTTTTGAGTAAATATCAAAAATTTGTCTAACACTTAAATTACAACTTAAGATTCTAATTTTTACGGTTCAAAATACATTTTGTTTTCAATAGAACACAAATAACACTCAAATTAATTTAAAGAGTTCGAGTGAGATCGGGGGTTTGGAAGCAACACTTTTATTTGTAAACCTTGATTAGGCTTGCAATATTTTTTCTTTTGTGTTTTCTGTTGATATTATCAAACAGTTCATGGTAACGAACTGTAGTAAGGAGCGATCCGGCTCTATAGTAAACGAAACTTAGAAAAATGGGATTTTGATACTAATAGATACCTCGAAAGAATCGGATTTTTATGCTTATTTAAAATATATAAGTTACACCAAATTTAGTCTTACTAATCAAAAGTTATGAGCCTGAGAAAATTTGCCTTATTTTGGAAAATACGGGCAAACACCCCCTAACAGTCATAGAATCTTAATAAAAATCACACCATCGCATTCAGCGCATCAGAGAACCCTACTGTAGAATTTTCAAGCTCCTATCTACAAAAATGTGGAATTTCATATTTTTTGCCAGAAGAAGAATCATGATAAACGCGCACAGTGTTTATTTTTTTAATTTTTTCTTCTTCTCAGGGGTGATCGTTTTTCACTGTTTTAAAAAGTAGATTTGAGAGAAAGAGTCAAACTTTAGCGCAACGAGCGAGGCGTTGAGGAGGGAACAGCCCCTTTCATATACGGAGTAATTTCTGTTCGTTTTTATTCTTACTGTTGCTCCTTACTTTCAGTTAAAAAAACTTGTTTTTTTTCATATTAAAGAACAACTAAAAAAAAACAAATCGTCTTCATCGAAGTGCAAATAACATCCAAACCTTTAGAAAATTTAAGGGGGTTATAGAACTGCTCTTGTTTGGGGTAATTTCTCTTAGTTTTAATGTTTCAATAAGTTATTAGTTCATTTTAGGATTCTTCTAGTCATCTATTGCAGTACCTGTTATCTTTGTTTGCTATGAAGATGCACTTAATCGTAGGATTATTTCTGCTTCATTTAGGCTTTAATACGATTCTTTACTTTTCTGTGATTTTTTTTTCGGGAAACCCTTCTTACAATTAATTAAAGTAAGCACAATTCAAAGTAAGATATCCTACCATAGTTTCATCAATTGGATAAGCCGTCTTATTGGGAAAAATGCACGTTGAAAGGCACGAGACAACCTTCTTCACTCCAAATTCAAAGCTTGCATGAATGACATTGTCGTTAATCAATATATTTTCTCTCTATAAACAACATACAAATTATAATAGGTTCATTGTACAGAGAGGCAGAAAATAAAATAAAATCAAGTACTAATAGTTAGAGTGCAGAAGGAAAGTCTTTTCGCTTTGTTACGTTTTACGACCATATTCTCGGTGCAGGTTGTCTTATAAACATATGTGTCTTTGCTCTTCACTTTCATTTTTGACATGATCTAATTCTTGTTTTCGCATATCTTCTAACTGCCCATTTCTTTGCTCTTCATTTTCATTTTTGACACGTTTTGATACTTGCTGTTGCGCATCTTCGCAATTGTCTTTCTTCTTCATTTTGAATTTTGATTACTTCAGACAATTTAGCTGCCCGTACTGGTCTTGTCTCATTTGATGGTCCACCCATTTGATTTTCACCCATTGTGAAGTTAATCTTTCCGGCCGTACTCTCGGTGTAATAATTTGTAATAATCGCACATTTTCGTTTTTTGGACCTTCCTACTGACATTATAAAACTGGTTGCGTTCAAACCTGTGAGCTTAGTCACGTAGATAGAGTGACTTGAATCTTTTCTGTTGAATACATCACCTCTAATGATTACTTGCCCTTACATCGGGACCACCCACGAAAGGATACAGGGAGACCCCCAAAATTTTTCTGGCACCCTCATTTATTTTTTCTTATTTAAAAATAAGCTTCTCAATTTGGTCAATTATTGGCGCCCTTGTCACATTCCTCAACAAAATTTTGCTCTAGATCCGCCTTTGGGACTACGCATAGATTCACGTTAAGTGTTTCACAAGCCGAATCAGGTTCGTCATTTATTATTATTATTTAAGAATTAACGACACTTCTTGACTACTAAGGACCTTGCGTCGGCCCTGCAGTGCATTCCTGCAGCCTGATTCGATCTCTGGGTCCCGTGTTACCAAGCTAAGGTCAAATCCACTGCACCACCACAGGACCAGGTTCGTCATTTGGGCTTGAAATAGCCATTTTTCGAAAACAAACCCTGAATTATTATCTTACTAGCTGTTAGGGTGGCGCTTCGCGCCACCCCCCAAGCCCCCCGCGCGCATAAGTCGTTACGCGACATTGTAGTTGTGTCCCTGTGTCCCACCTGTGAATATAGATAGATATATATATGTTTTTAACTACGTAAAACTTGCGAATATACAACATTCTTTGCTGTGCCATTGTCTGTGCATATAAATAGATTGTCAGGCTTGCCGACTCTTGAACATGCAATATATAATTGTCCATGGGGAAAACAATCCATATTCAGATCTATACCTCATTATTCTAATGATTGCCCTTGAGCTTTGTTAATGGTGATTGCAAATCAAACATTCCCTGTGTCCCAGTCGTCATTTATATATCCCCTTGTGCCCCCGGCGTCCCCGTTGTAGTTGTATATTCCCTGTGTCCCGGTCTGTAGTGTCATCTTATAATGATGTCATATAAAAAGCATTATATACTTATAATGACGTTATATGAAAACCCACAAACAAACAAACATGCCCGCAAACAACTTATTTATATATATATATAGATATAGTTTCTTTTTAAGTTTTTCTTTTTTTAGTTTTGCAGCTTTTTTTTGTTTTTTAGTTTTTTTCTTCTTTTTTTGCTTTTTTTAAAAGTTTTTTTCTTTTCAGGTTTTTTCTTTTTTTTAGCTTTTTTTGCGCCATATTAGTTACACGCCATTGTAGTTGTGTCCCTTTGTCCCACCAGTGAATATATATATATATATATATATATATATATATATATATATATATATATGTGTGTGTTTTTAACTACATAAAAACTTGCAAATATAAGCTAAAAGTCAACCATTGTGTCCACAAGTCTTCTCCACAAAACTTAGCTTACTTAACTTCATTTTCAATGAGCCAACAGACAGGTTATCACAGATGAACTCCCTTAACAAACCATTCCAAATCAAATTACACCATTTTACAAACCTATTTTGTAAGTGCTCAATGCAGGATGTCTTCCCTCATAGGTAATCCAAACATACTGTGCTTACAAGGAATCCAATAATGAAGCCCCTAATGACTTCTGTGAATATAGTGTTGCATAACCGTTAGAATTTTTTCTTTTAGACAGAAATAATATAATATTTTAGGTCTAATGAGAATTCATCATGAATGGAACTTGAACATATGACCACCTGGATAGGTGTCATCTGGAATACCTATACTAGACCATGGTGGTATGTTAAGGGAACACAAAAGCCAGCCAAGCACTTACATTTAAATTTTTGTAGCAAGTATACTGACATTAGAAGAAAAATGAAACCTACTAGAAAGTCTGCATTGTGTTTCATGTTGTTGAACAGTCCACCAACTTTAGCAGCCAAATGTATAACATGAGTTGGCTTATACTTCTTGAAAATTTTTCGGGTAGATTCTGCATCACTAAAAGTAAAAACGATTACAAACAAAATAACAATCGAAAAAAACAAATTTAAAAAGCTGATGTGTTTTACATAAACAATTTCCTTTATTTCTATTCTTTTTTTCTAGTTTATATTTTTCTAAACAAAGAAGTAAAGCAGAAATGAAATTGGATCAAGGTTATGACATATTGGTTAACAAGCAAGACAAACAAAGCTGACTCTTTCAATCAGAGAGTAAACAAATTACTAGTTATGTGACTATTCACACATATTTCTCATGTTGATAAAATACCAGTTTGATTTCATGGTCCCACGTCCCATTCCTAGATAAAGTGAGCATGCTACATCAGCAATATCTTTCACCAGATCAAAATGCCATTTTGTCCAGCATAGTAAAAAAATCTAATAACTATGTCTTTAAGGATGACTTAATCACCCACAGTCCCTGGAGGAAGGGCTGAAAGTTATGAGCTTTGTCTATAGTTCACCTACAGTATTGGTTATTAGGAAGTATACACACATTTTCAGGGGGATTTTCTGGTGAGGGGGGTTGGAAGGAGGGGGTTACATGGGAGAATACTTCCACGTAGGAATTTTTCATGGGAGAAGGGAATTTTCCATGAAGGGCATGCTGGATTTCCCAGCATTATTTAAAAATGATCAGAAATGAATTAAAAATATAAGTTATTTAAATGGAAAGTAAGGAGCAACATTAAAACCTTAAATCAAACGGAAATTTCTATGTATATGAGGGGGTTTGGCCACTTATCAATATCTTGCTCTTCAAGCTAAATGTGGCTCAGGGGTCATTCTTAAATAATTTTTTTGTAATAAGAGTGCATGAGGTAATTATCAAGGCATTATTCTGGTATCTGTTGGTTTCAAATTACTTAGTAATACGATACTGTTTAGACAGAGAGATGCTCTAGACAAAGTTTTAAGAAAAGAACAGTGCAGTTTTAGAAAAGGTAGAGGATGTGTTGACCAGATTTTCACTCTTAGGTTAATAATTGAGAAGTGCCTGAGTAATCAAACACCTTTGGTCTTCACTTGTATTCATTATGAACAAGTGTTTGATTATGTGAATAGAAGAGCTCTAGCAAAGGTTTTATCCTTGTATGGTATACTAGAGAAATACATTTAAGTGATTAGTGCTATGTACAAGAATAGCATTGCTGCAGATAAGGTAAGAACCAAGGTCAGCAGCTGGTTCTGTATTAAATCAGGAGTTAAGCTGGGTTGTGTTTAATCACCCTTTATATGGATCATTTTTACAGATTTTGTCTTAAGAAGCAAGGAAAGGCAATAACAGACCAAAAAATCAAATGGAGAGGAAAAACTCTCCTACACTTAGATTGTGCTGATGATGTAAGCATCTTAGATGAAAGTGTGGGCAAAATGAATGATTTTTCAGAGGTTCAGCAAGTTCAGGGTGCTAGAATAGGTTTGAAAATAAATATTAAGAAGACTCAGTCACTAAGTCTAGGAACAAGAGAAGATGAAAAGATGACATTGGGCAACAAATGATTGATCAGGTAGACAGCTTCACCTATCTTGGTAACATTATTAGTAAAAATGGTGGGAGCAGTGAAAATGTGAAAAGTAGAATAGCAAGGGCTCAGGGCGTTTTTTCACAGTTACAAATAAGTTTGGAAGAACAGGAAGATAAGTGTGCAAGCCAAGATTAGAATATTGGAAGCTATGTAATGATAACTGTCGAGTATGTCTCTGAAGCAAGGGTGCTCCAAAAGCAGTGAAGAATTGCTAGATGTTTTCCAGAGAAATTGCCAACAGATTGTTCTGGGTACCCATCTGACTGTCTGTATTTCAAACAGTAGGCTGTATGAAATGTGTGGTTCAATCCTGATTTCTAAGGCCATAATGAGAGAAAGATTGAAAGGGCTAGGGTATGTTCTATAGATAAAGGTTGATAGACTGGCAGAGATTGTCCTTTTTGGTTAACTTTCTAGGGCTAAATGGAAAGTAGATTGTCTGAGGTTGGGGTGGAAGGATGAAATAAAGAAAGATTTGAAGGAAATGGGAACTTCCTGGCAGGGTGTAAAGAGGGAGGCTTAAAATAGATTGTGATGGAGGAGGAGCATACATAGCTGTGTTGGCCTCAGGCAGCTTGGTGCTGTGGTGAGTTGTTAGTAACAGTATTGATAGACTTACTAGAACATGCTTACTTTTACTTTATTAAAGTGTTTCCCTTAGAAATTGTATATTTTAGAAAGAATGAATATGCTGATCATCAAACACTATAGCATGATACATGCATTAGCATCATGAGCATGATATTTTTATTCTCACTTTTACCACAGATTGTATCTTGCATAGTTTGACCTCTATAAGGTCACAAAAACATTTAACAAGCTTGTCCCCTCTTGGAAAATTAACTCATGTGGTTTATTAACATTTTTATATCCCTCTAGGATGGCAAATGTCATCTCTAAATGTTTTGGTAGAAATAATACCAATGCAAAAGAAAATTACCTGCCAATCCAAATTCAGGTACTTTGTCATGAAAAAAATGACCAGTTTGCACTAGACTCTCTCCAAATTTATGCTGATGGCTTGGTAAATGGTAGCAAATATGCTCTGCATCAGTTATCCAAAGTATTTTGCTGAATATAAAAAAACAGACTTCCTGATAATGCTTCCATCATTACTGCAGAGCTATCAGCCACAAAATGGGCTTTAAAGGATGTCAATATTAATTTACCAGCTTTCAAAAGAGTAATACTGCTCTCAGACTGCAAAGGCACCCTTCCTTAACTGATAATATTCATTGGAGTGCCACAAACATAGATATGAGGTTAGTAGGCAATAAATTAATCAGTTTCCAAAATAGTCTAATTAACATCAAGCTCTAGTGCATTCCTAGTCACCAAGGCATCAAATATAATGAAGTAACAGACCAGCAGAAGAGTATCTCCTTTTATAACAAATTTACCCTATTTTGAATGCCTAGACTTTGAGAGACCTATTCAGAAAAAGAGTTCCTACAAAAACAACCATCCTTATTTCCATCAAGGCCAGATAATATTCTTTACTATAGAATCAAATGTACATCTTCAATCCTGAGAAAAGAGGAGTTTACATGGCAAAAACAAGCCAATCCATATTGCAGTTTTGCAACTCTATTCTAGTATTTTTGAACCACTTGATTTTTGAATATAAATATATCCAGCAGGAAGTAGCCTAATCATATTGGAAAAATCTTCAGTGAGGCAAAACTCCAGCCTTCTAAAAAACAGCAAAACATATAAATTCAAAAGTATCTTCCCTTTCCTAAGACATAATAATATCGACAAATAGCCTACATGAGACAGATGGTAGCAAGACTTAGTCCCAGCCTATCATCATCTGCAGATTGAAAATAATTGTGAAGCTAAAAGGAGGCCAAAGTAGAGTCCAGAAGGCTTATTAGTCCAACAAAAAGAAGGCAACAGTAACTGGTAGGCTTTATTAGCTTAAGGCTACTAGTAATTTAAATAAGTAACAGTAGTAGCCAAGCATAGTAATTTGAGTTATACATTTTAACTTACCGAAGATCTCCATCCTGAGAGCCCAAGAATATCCACTTTTCTCTATCAGATGCCTCTTCACCTACAACTTCTCTTAGAGCTGACCCAATGAGTCCAGTTCCACCTGTTACTACAACCACCTTCTTAAGTTCCAAATTAGTTGCCATTTCTAAAATTTGAATTTTTCGCGCCGAGAAACTGTTTAAGCCACAAGAATTCTGTGAAAACTTTTTTTTACAAGGCCACTTCGTATGGAAGGAATTATTTTAAAAACCTCGAGGGAATGTTCATTTGATAAAGAATCGAAAGTTGAAATATCCTTTAATATATTAGAAATGATTGGAAAGCATCGGGCCCCTTCCACGTCCTGTGTAGCTCCCCTCCCCTAAATAAATCTGATCACAATTTTGCAATAGCTATTTTGTTTATAACAGTAAAAAAAAACAGTAACTTTGCCTTTGGGAATAAATAGCCACTTAAACACAGATTTAGACATTCATTTCCTTGAATAATATCTATGTCACAATTGCATCATTTGAAAAAATTCGATATACTGGAAAATTTTTAATAATTGTTAAGTATTAATATAGATTGTGAATTTGTAACATAAATATACGAGGGCCAGAACCAAGGTATGATAAGCTAATTTTTGGGAGTGATACCTTAAACGGGGATCCCATGGGAAATTTATGGTAGGCATGCCACTTGCCTGGGTGGGGAATTTAAAGTGCCAAAACCCTATAGGCAAGTGTGTATTCTCTCGTTGAGCCCTTGTGTTGGGTTGTTGCCTCTGAATTATTTGTCTTTTTTTATTATTTTTAATATTTGGTAAATGACGACTTATACTTACTTACGACTAGACTGGTCCATGGATTATTCTTTATGGTTGATTGTGTGTGGCTATGCTGTTTGACCCATGTAATTGGATGGATAAGTAGGGTTAAGGCCTCATTCAAGTACAGATCTATATTAATTACTAATGTAGGAAAACAGTCTTCCTTTTCTCCTTCTGTCTTTTTTCTATTTGTGTTTGTGGTGTTGCATTGGTGATTTCTTTTTTCATTATATATATATATATATATATATATATATATATATATATATATATATATATATATATATATATATATATATATATATATATATATATATATATATATATATATATATATATATATATATATATATATATATATATATATATATATATATATATATATATATATATATATATATGTATATATACATATATGTATTATATATATATATATATATATATATATATATATATATATATATATATATATATATATATATATATATCTATATATATTTCTATATATATATATATATATATATATATTTATATATATATATATATATATATATATATATATATATATATATATATATATATATTATATATATATATATATATATATATATATATATATATATATATATATATATATATATATATATATATATATATATATATATATATATAATAGAAATATCTGTCACTAAGCCATATGGCTTGTGCAGCCTTTTTTCGAACTACAAAACAAATTACTTATCAATGTGTCTCATAAAAATATCAAAAAGAAAAAGAAAAACAAGTAAATTAGAAATCATTAGTTGAGACCCTGTACTATACTATTCTATGCTGTATCCATACTCTTTCTATTTAAACTAAATCATAAACACAGAAAATGGTGCCTAAGGGACATACGGAAAGCCAGCCTATCTTTCTCTTGAATTATATTATTAGGAAGGGACTCCCATCTAGAAGAAAAAACATGGCAAGCTGAAAGTGCTGATCTTGTAGACCCAACAGGCTTTCTAGTTAATGACGAATTCCTTGTCCCATATTCAGGCTGATCTCTCTCAAGAACACCAATCAAACATTCAAGCGCATTCTTATGCAATATATAATGTAAAAAGAGCCTTATAACAAATATAGAAAGTAGAAAGATCAATACATAGTTTAATCAAATTATCTCTCAGCACTTCCAATTTAAAGCGAAATATCTCATCGCAAAACTCATCTAATGAGAGACTTGAAGCAAAACAGTGATTCACTTTGGATGTGTAAGCTGATTGCCTAAGGGCAGTTAGACTCTACTGCATCGCCTTTGTCAACGTGGCGTTAATCAGAGATGCAAGGGTAATATGAATGAATGAATGAATGAACTGTAGTACCTGTAAAAGTATGAAAAAACACAAAGTACAGAGTATTATAAATAAATAAAATTATAAACAGCGAAGAAAAAAAATTCAAACTAACAAAAGACAACATGGACTAATTAACCAGTATCAATATGGAAAAAAGGCTGCAGAGGGTTGTAAACGTGAATAAAGTTGATAGTCTTTTTACATAAATCATCGCTGGAAGACCGAATCCGAGAAGGCAGATCTATTAAACCAAATCGAGCAATTATTTTTTTTTATTTCGGTGCCATCTAGGAAGCCAGAGGAGGAATTTGCAATATCTGTAATAAGCCACACGTAGAGCATGGTAATCTTTCTTACGAAACAGATGAGCCATGCCTGATAAAACAAAAGCACAGGGGCAAAATAAGCGTTATAAATCATGCACAAACCGTTGCGGTTGTAATGGCTTTCTTTGGGGATATTTTTCCGTAAGCGATGCGTAGGTTTTTCACAGCTTGTTTCACTAGGGATGAACAGGTTGTGGAAAGTGTTGGGCTGAAACAGAGACCAAGCCAACTAACTAATGAAGAGCATGGCAGAACTGCAGTCCCAGCAACGAATGGAGCGACCGCATAAGGGCTATTAAAACAAATAAACTTGCATTTAGACACACTAACTGACAGTCCAATCTTACATAGTTCATTGGTTAAAATAGTAAAATTGGAAAGCAATCCACGGCGAAACGGGGAACAAGAAGAACGTCGTTTGCATATGCAACAGAAGGCAAACCAATATTATCATAAAAAACAGAACTTTTAAGGGGACGCAGGCACGATGCAAGCACACATTTAAATATGATAGGAGTCAATACAGGACCTTGCCAAACTCCCTTATTAATTTTTACCGGGTCAGATATTTGGCCATTCCAAGTAATTTGAATGTTAGACTTTGACTACCAAGAAGACAATAAACATAGTTCAGAAGGATTAACACCTGAAGACGCAAAGGAAAATGGAGCCTGAGAGTGCACAATATTGTCGGAGGCCCCAGAAATGTCAACAGTAAGACAGTATAGAGACATTTTAGTTTTTACGGTATCTTTCACGAGTCGGCTTAAAACATGATGTACATGGTAGCAACCGAAACTTTCCGAAAACCAAACTGGAAAAGGCTTAAAATCACAATTTGACTCAATTTCTGGTAGTAATAAATGTTCAAGCAACTTACTTAAAAAACACGATAGTGTAATAGGACGATAATTTACACATGACGTGGGGTCCTTGCCTCGCTTTTGAATGGACGTTACACGGCCATAAAGGAAACAATCAGGAATGAACGACTGCGCTAAGCAAGACTGGAAAAATATATGTAGATGGTTAAGTAGAGCAGGACAATCACAAGCAAAAAATCGGTAAGAAAGGCCGTCGCCATCAAGGCTATTTGAACGCTTAATTTTTCTTAAAGCCCGGCGAATTTTAGATATTGCTACAGGCTGGACGTGAGCCTGCAGGAGACGGTATGGTGATAGCGGTTTAAGCAACTTATAATAAAAAGACTGAAGAAAAATATTAAATACACTGAACACACACTTATAATGATCAACAAAATTAGGTAGCTGGAGACAAGATAGGGCAGATGTAGAACATTTCTCACTATTAATAACCTTATTCCAGGAGGCCTTATTAGTGGGGCCTGGCCATGCATTCCAGTATGCTCTCTTCAAACTGGCCTTATATTCAAGTTTACACTTTTGTTTCACAGAGAACACAGCTCCGAACGATGGTTGGTCACATGATATCCAAATACTTAGCCTAAATTTGGCTTTTTACTTAGCATGTTTTTCTTCGGGATCAACCTTCCAATTAGGCTTTCTTGTACCAATCCGAACTTTATCTACAGGTACTGCAGCTTTGGAAGCAAATTTAAGGAACAATTTGATAATAATAACAATTTAGGTCAACTCCACTTGAAGGCGAGGAAACTGAAGTTTACAGCAGGTGATATGGTACTTTTATGGTCGACAGTAAAGCAGTTAGCGTAGCAAGTTATAGGGGACATTATCACGATCCCACAAATTACAGCTAAGAATAAGGTGACCGTCATCAATCTTCACTTTGTTTGCCCTGACAATCGATGATAATAAGCTGGAACTAGAAGTGATCACATGATCCAGGTTCGATTTTGCACAGCCTCTGTTATGAATATACATGAATGGGAGGCTCTTATCTGCAACGTGATATCTGCTAGGAAGTGATTCTAGCAAGAAGATTGACCTATCGGAGGTACCAAGAATGTCACAGTTAAGGTCACTAGCTATAACCCAATTAAGGTCTTTCAAACGTAGACTTTCGAGTAGATACTTTAAAACTGGAACAACATTTAGCGAAAGATGTGAACGATGCTAGAGAGCGTCTATCGCAAGGTAAGTAAACGTTTATAAAGGTGGTATTGTCATTGTCACATTGAATCACTAAGATGTTATCATCACAATGAATCACAGAGGGCTTTGATGGGGAATGGAAGAAAATTGCTAGACCACCGGAAAGGCGGCTTCTAGTTTTCTTGGCCTCTTGCAAAAAAAAAATGGTGGACAGAAGATGACTTTAGGCTAGAAAGTTTTGATTTGGTCAGAAGATGTTCTTGCAAGAACACTATATCATGGACTAATATCCATTAATTAATAAGTCTTTTTTTTGCCATTAATATTGAGAGAAGCAAAACTTAAAATAGTGGCTTGGTTCATTTTGGAGCAGAGTTCAGAGCGCGTTTGATCACGGGGCAATTCATACAATAGGAAACATGAGCTTCGCCTCAGTTGGCACATTTCGGAGCCTCTAAGCAAGGATTGTTTTTAGTTTTGGAATGACATCCAGAAAATTTAGAACACTTCATCTCATTCGGGGCACATGGGCAGTGAGCTAACGAATGATGGATACTTTGGCATCTAAGACACCGTCTGGGCCGTTCTTTGTATTTCCATATTTTAAAAGACTCATAACTCAAGTACAGACCTGTAGCGATGGCAGATTTTAGTGCAGCGGAATCAAGGAACTCTAAACGGAATGTATGAGAAAAGCCAATCTGGGTGGCGTCAACAAGACCAGGAATTGCAGAGATGAGAATACTGCTAGAAACACTATTCAGAAGTCTTTTGATTGCTTTAAGAGGTTTGCGATCGATCACTTTAGCAAGAATATTTGGATAGCTTGCAACAGAAGATGCCGCAAGAGAATTGGTGGAAACTTTATCCCGCTTGACAAAAACCCATCTTTTCCTTACCGGATCGGACTTTACCAACATAATTCCGTCATGACCGGCAAAAGAATCAAGCTTTTCCTTGCGAGAAATGGGGTTTCTTATTTCTGGAGGTGGATATTTAAGAGCGACAGCGTACGAGGGTTTGCGATTGGTACCCTTACTATCCGAGACCAAAGAGCTATTTATAGACGTTGCTGGACTATTGAGGCGAGCAGGCGATTTTAGCTGATCCAGGTACTGGTTGACTTTGGCGGTAAGGATAGAATAAGCTGACGCCAGAATGCTGGGGACTTCAGAGGGGGATTTGATCATGAGCTCTGGAATATCAAAATTTTCTGCAGAACAGCGAGAAAGAGTAGCGATAATCTCCGACAATCAACTATTCTTAGCACTGGGTCCTGAACGACGAGGTATATGCTCATTTGGGAAGCAATTGCTATATAAAAGTTTCTTAGCACCAAGAACGTCTTAATACGGGAAAAAATTACTAGCGTATTTCACAAACGACTGATGATACAACCCCTCATCGAGATTGTATTGAGCAAAGTTCAAAACTGGGCAATAATAAAGCGGATTGGTGTTCCAATTGTCCATGGTAAGCAAATTTTGCTCACGACTTGGTATCATTCCAAAAACAAATAAGCAAAAAAGGTATATCCACAGAGAAGTTCTCAATAAGCACAATTATGAAGTGATTTGCGCTGGCTGAATGAATGCAATAAGAATAAATAATATCTTATCTTTGAGTGGGACAAGTAATTCAGCTATTTGCAAGTAATCCAAATATTTCAATACATGACTCAGGTGATAGTAATGCTGAATACTAACTCACAGTTACAATTCACAAATAATCCTTAAACCGTAATCACATATAAGTTTGTAAATTTATCTAACAAGTTTCAATTACAAGTTCAAAAGAATTTCACTCGTTATTTATTCCGAACAAATACAGATTTAATCCGGCCTAAATTCAATTAGTTGTTCACTGGTCAAACACCAAAGAGAACTGAAAAATTTGACGTAACTTACGCAAATACGGTACAAAACCTTCTTGGGGTCTGATTTGCAGATAATATTTATCGGTCGCTGGGGTTCAGCTGATCCTGGAATCTGCGAAAATAAAGAGGAAGATTTTAATTTACCCTGATAGACAAATACAAACATTACAATAGATGACGTTTTTATGGAGATTATGCACTTGCGTCTCCAGAAAACCAATCAACAAGAAGAACAAGAAGAAGATGGCGTTTTTTCACTCTAGCTACAACAGCAACCTGGTTGTTAGGAAAAAAGAATAGTAGCCTAGGATTAAATTCAGATATTAATATGATACCGACTATTGGCACCATAAAAGCTGAGTTAGCCAGTGCCCAAGAAAGACTCAAGTTTGTTGATGATAGTATTGGAAGGAGCAAAAGAGTGTAGGTATTTGTTAATTGTTTAATAGGCCTATCTGGCCAGGCTTAGTTATTAAAGCCTAGACAAAGCATTTGGTAAATCTACTATTTACGACATAATTTAGTTTGGAAAAATGAGAATAGATCATTTGCTGCCTATTTTTTACTGCTTCTTAGTTCAATAATTAATTGTTCTCTCAATTTCCATTGTGAGCCCAAAGTTTAAAATATTCCCTTTGCAGATGATTAAAATAATAGTAATTATTACACCCTGCACCCTGATGATTCCATGTATAGCTCTAGGATATAGGATAAAATATCCACTAATCAGACAGCTAATGACTATTTTAATGGTTAAATCTCTAATTTACCACCTAGAAAGTCAACTTCTCAACCATTAAATTTGTCAAAGTCCTTGACAAATCATATAAGGGTCAATGTTAGTATTACCCAAACATGGGTCATGAAAGCATTGTTAATAGATCCATTGACTTTTGGAACATCTTTTCTCTCTTGCAAATCTTCCACAAACTCACTGTTATAGAGTAATTCTGGCCCAAATATTCTTGTATTTGTCCATATGGAATTGCAATCATTTCCATTTATGTTGATTGGATATTTGAAATCACAAATCTGTAATAGTTTAGAAACAAATTTGGGCTATTTATTTACACATTAGGGGGTGGGGTAAAGCATAGCATATATTAAATATTTAAACTAACCATTGCTGTATTTAATATGTGCTATGCTTTACCCCCCCCCCCCTAATGTGCAAATATATGATAACTCCATAATGGTGAGTTTGCAGTAGTTTTACTTGATTTGGATTTATTTTTAAAAAATTTTAATGCAACAAAATATGAATATTAGCCTCAGAATGATTTTTTGAAAGTTAGTAAGTGCAAGAGTTGTTGTTTTCTTTGCCAAGATTATTTTTCCCATGGACTTCTGTTTAGAGTACATTGTATAATAAAAATTGTGCATGCAAGTTACATGGTAATGTTAATTGTAAAACAAGTGATGTAAGTTACATATTAGAATATAATAAATGCTTTCTACAATATGTGGGGGAAACAACTAATAATATATATAAAAGATTTTCTGGACACAAGACAACAGTTAATAAAGAAAAAACTAATAACTATCTAGTTCAACATTGTAATAGTGGTATGTGTTCCATATCAGATATAACTGTCACAATTTTAGAAAATTTAAATAAAGAAGAGAAAAATAATAGACTACATAAACAGGAGGATTTCTGGATCCATACTCTTGGTACAGCTTATCCTTTTGGGCTAAATGATGATGTAGCAAAATATGGTGACATGTCTCATGTTGTTGTTGAATGTATTGATGGTCTAATGGACCATCCTTCTTTTACTTGTTCTACTAAATGTAAAAAATGGTCAAGAGGACATAGGAAGAATAATAAAAAAAATGAATTAGATTTACATGTGTTTTCTATAGATCTTTGCCAGCTACTTGAATCTAGGAGTATGATTTCTGTAATAAAATGTCTAAATGATTTATCCAAGAGGAATTTAATCAAGCTTTTCTGGATTGTTAAGAATAATACAGCTCTTGAATATAATTCTAAAGTAATATGCAATGCAATTTGCATTTTAACTAAAGCAAAATTTATTTCAAAAAAGAAAAAGTTTGATAAGATTGGTAATAAGGACAACAGATTATATCTACCCATTAATTTTACTTGTAAGCAGATTGAAGATATTAATTTACTGGAAATTTTAAATCAGCAGGTTGTGAAACAGACCCCTCCTAGTAATCTGAATTATAATAATTGTCCAGTTTTAACTTCTAAATTTTCTAAAACTTTTGGGCAAATGATTTTTAATTATAATTTAATACTTAAAAGATTGGATAGTGATATAAATTGGAAACCTGTTTGTAACTGTTAGCAACTTGGCCCATTTGTGAATCCCACTTACAAACATGTTATGACAGGGGACTTGTCAGTAATAAAGCAAGATGATCTTCAAATTATAATGAATAAAGGGGCTAATTTCCATCTTTCTCATCGTGTGAAACCATCAAGTATTCTTGATAGCTTGGAAAATGATTTTGATTTATTTATTGTTAAGTGGTGTAAGAAAGAGAATAAAAATAAAGTGCATTTTCAAAGTTGGAAGAATTTAATTATTAGTAGAATATGAAATAAAATATATTCTAACTTAAAAAATAGTAACAATAAATCATTATTTATAATGCTAAGATAAAACAAGCAATTGCTAATCTACAGAATGAATTTGTAATTGTGCTGGTGGATAAAGCTAATAATAATTTTGCCATAATTTGTCAGGAGCTGTATTGTGGTGTCTTAAAAAGGGATTTATGCACAACTAATGTTTACAAAAAGGTAAATTTAGAGGATGAGAATTTAATTGAAAAAACTGAAGAAACACTTTTTAAGAAATTTAAGATTAAAATTAATAACAATGATAAAAAGTTCCCTTTCCTATATTGGACTGTAAAATCTCATAAGAATCCACCTAAACCACAGTTTATTGCTGGAGCAGCTAAATGTCCAACCCACATTGCTGCTACTGACCTCTCTTTAATTTTAAAGGAAATTATAAATAAACTTAAAACCTATTGTTCTGGTATTAAAAAAATTTCAAATTTTAATCCATATTGGAGTGTTAATAATTCATTGCAGGTGATAGATTCTTTAACAATGGTTTCACATAAAAGAGTTGAGTCTTTCGATTTTGCAACAATGTTTACTAATTTATCACTTAATGTAGTTTTAGATAATTTAAAAATGGTTATCAAGAAATCTTTCCTTTTATCTAGTAAGAGGTTCTTAAAAATATACACTTATAATGAAAAAGCTATATGGACAAACTGCTTTAAGACTACAGTTAACTTGAGATGTTACAGCTTAGGTATCATTTTTGATTTATTAGAATTTGTTTTATATAATACTTATATAACATTTAATGGTAATTTGTACAAGCAAATCATGGGAACTCCCATGGGGGGGGGGAATGCCAGCCCATTTATAGCTGACTTGTTTTTAAGTCAACTTGAATATAATTATATGATGGATAAGAATAATCCAAATAATTTAAAACATGTTTTGTCAAATAATAAAAGATATTTAGATGATATTTTGTTTTTAAATTGTAAGGAACTCATTGATATTTCAAAAAATGTATATCCATCAGAGCTTACTCTTGAATGTAGTCATGGTGCTGGTCTAGAAGATTATTTCATAGATTTAAATATTAATATTTCTGATAATAATAGATTAAGTTTTAAAATGTATAATAAAATAGATGATTTCAATTTTGAAGTGATTAATTTCCCATTCCCTGAAAGTAATATACACTCAAATATCACATATTGGGCATTTTTCTCACAGTTACTTAGATATGCAAGGATTTGTAGTAATTATATTGATTTTAAAAATAGATGTAAAATCTTATGCTAAAAATCGATTTTAAGAGGTTTTTCTGCAAATAAATCAACTTGGCAATTTAAAAAAATTAGTGTTCATTATAACAAACTTTTAAATAAATATCAAAAGAATTATCTGGAAATACTTAGAGAAATCTTTGGTTAATTTTGATTTTCCTTGTTACTGAGTTTGGTGTGTCCCTATTTTTGACAGTGGATTTCTGGAAGATTTTGCATATATTGTTGTTTCAGATGATTTTGTTTTACATTCATTTCCTTGATTTTTATCTAGGTCACACTTACATTAATAGAGAAATTTTGACATAGTGAAAAACCTTGCATAATTGTTTAGTTTTAATACAGATTGTGAATTGGTAACTTAAATATATGAGAGCCAGAACTAAGGTAGGATAAGCTTGTTTTGGTGTTACTTGGTTGTTCTACATTTGCTTGTTTTTTCATAGGTATATATTTTGGGGGTGATACCTAATGCAGGGATACTTTAGGTAATTTATGGTAGGCATGCCACTTGCCTGGCTAGAGAATTTAAAGTGCCAAAACCATATAGGCAAGTGTGTATTCTCCTGATGAGCCCTTGTGTTGGGTTGTTGCCTCTGAATTATTTGTCTTTATTGTTTTTATTGTTTGGTAAATGGCAACCTATACTTATTGACGACATGACTGCCAGTCCATGGATTATTCTTTATGGTTGATTGTGTATGGCTCTGCTGTTTGACCTATGTGATTGTATGGATGAGTAGGGTTAAGGCCTCATTCAAGTGCTGATCTATATTAATCACTAATGTAGGAAATCAGTCTTCCTTTTCTCCTTCTGTCTTCCTTTATTTTTTTTTTATTATTTTTTTTTTAATGTGTTTGTGCTGTTGCATTGGTGATTTCTCTTTTCCTTATACAACATTATCAATTTCAAATATTGGCATACTGATAGACAGCAATTAAGCCTAGTCTTGGTTACTCATTCAAAACTTAATCTTAGACACAGGATCTTCAACTTAGGTAAAAGTATCAAAGTCAAAGAAAGGGCAAATTTTGGACATATTTAATCTAAGACGAGTGTTATGAGATAGAATAGTTATATTTAAATAGACTATGTTATAGAGGTAATGTTTGTCTAATCTAAAGTGCTGAAAAATCAGAAGTTTCCCAAGACTGTAGTCAGTGAATCTCAACTAGTCTAGTCCTAACTAACAATCAGTTTAAACTACCTAAACCTATGTACATAAGGAGCAAGTTGTTTATGTATAGAAAAGATACTTTTAATCAGGATATCTGGCTGTGTATTAGGGAGTCAAACCATGAGAGTCTTACCCTAGGTTTGTACAAGACTAAAAAAACACTTGAACAACCAAAATCTTGCTTCATAATATACAGCATGTTTTTATGAATCAGGTTATCATGTTTCCTTCCATTGTTATCCACTTGATGACCCTCCCCCCTTGGCATCAGCAAAAAGTTCTATCAATAGATTTATGTCACTTGATTATGAAGTCAATGCAGGTTTGAAAAAGATTTAATGATACTTGATCTGTCAGCCATAAGTCTGTAGGAAATTGTCCAGTATGTTTAGTGTCACCTGATGGGAGCTTTTAAGGTACTATGTTTATGTAGTGACATCACTTCTAAAAAAATTATTGTAAAGTTCAGGTGCAAATGCTACTCATATAAGCAAAACAATGCAGAATGAATTAATTGGATGTTGTGCCAAAGGGATTCTTAAAGAAATTCATGTATATGTTCATTCTGTCAAGTTCTACAATGTGATGTTGATGAAACAACAGATGTGTTGCAAAAGTCATAATTAAATATTATCTTTGCTAAAATTGCACAAAACATGAGGATTTTGTTGGTTTTTAAGACCTACACAAAACATGTTACTTGGACAGCATTGGGAACTTCAATGTAAACATTAAAATAGAAATGCTTACAAATGCCATGTTGGATTTTCTTTGATCTCTTGGGCTACAATTAAAATTGTTTGGACTTAAGCACTGATGGATGTGCTATACAGCTAAGCCAACATGTGTGATCTGCTGAACACAAAGCCACAGTTACTGCTCAACTACTTTCACTACAGCTTCAGATTGACCAGACAATCTCAAGTTGATAAAACAACTAAGGACAAACCATTAGTTTGACACAAACGTTTTGTGAGCATGATGCCACTTATAATGCTGCAGAACACAATGCCACAGTTACTGCTCAACTACATCCACTACAGCTTCACCTGACCAGACAATCTCAAGTTGATGAAACAACCAAGGATAGATCATTAGTTTGGACAAACATGTTTTGTGAGCATGATGCTGCCTATAAAGCTGAGTTAATATGGGTACTTCAGACAGTATAGAGTTCCATCTCTGCTAACTCTTCAGACCATATTGTTGCAACCTTCCGTGCAATGTTCCCTAGTAAGATGTCCAATGGAATGTCCCTATGTGCAAAGAAACTCATCTATCTGATCACCAATGCACTTCATCCTTACTGTAAACAAATGCTAGTGTAGGACATTCAGTCATATTTTGTACTAGAATATGATGAGACAACCAACAACACTGGTATGAAAGAGTTACAGATATGTGTTCAATATTGGTCCTCATACAGAAATAAAATCTAGAGCAGACATATATGCACAAGTTTTATGGGCTGCATGACAAGTGACCATGACCTGTATAGGAAAATTATGTCAGCCATTGAGCAGAATCAGCTGCCACTTGAAAAACTGATCATGCTTGGAAGTGACAGACCAAATATCAACAAAAACATTTGGAATTAGTTAAATGCCAAAAAAAAAAACAAAGTGAAAGGAAAGGGAATGTTTAATGTTGATACTTGCAACATCCATAAAATTCATAACACTTTCTTGAAAGGTCTTCAGGTCTTTGGAGAAGAAAGTTCTGACTTAGTTATTCTTGTGCATTCATATTATGACGGCTGGCCTGCACATTGTGAAGATTATCCAAAGTGCCAAAAGAAAGTAAGGGTGCCAGAGAATGCTTTTGTAAAGCATGTCCCAAGCCACTGGCTGACAATCAGACGTGCCCTTGCTAGAATCATGCAGCAGTTGCCAGGAATCTTAGAGTACCTCCTGAACTTTGTGCCTTGAGAGAAAAAACTGAAGAAATTTCTGTCCACTCCCAAATTTCTGAAGATTGTGGCTTATATCAGAAGTGTGATGATGAAGGCCCAACTCAAGTGTGTTCTAGCCTCAGCAGAACTGTTTATGAGTTTCACCCAACTGTTCCAGAAAGAAGAACTGCTCATTCATGTTCAACAATAAGAGATCAAAAGACTAGTTGTGATGCTTTGCAGATGTGTTTTTACTCCAGATTTCATGACTGAGACTGAAGATTTCTCACCAGAAATGTTGAGCCTTGCTAAAAAATTTGCAGAACAGCCCATAGCTTAAAAAAATGTAGAACAAGCTTTCCATGAGAAAGCAACAGTGAGAAACAAGGCCATTTTCTATGTCAATGTGCAAAAACATTTTACTGTGGGTATTTGCCATATTTTGAACAAATGTCCTCTGGAAAAGGAGAAGTATTGCAGACGTAGCAGCTATGGCACACAAGATTGTGATTGGAGTAACCTCAGATGTTGCCCAGGCTGCATGGGTCAATCATTTTTGGAGGCATTATTTTGCATTGGTAAATGAGCGTGAGGACACCAAATACCTGGAACTTACCATGCTTATCAAAGTAGTGCTGACATTATTCCATGGTAGTGCAGATGTTGGGCGTGGGTTCTCACGTTCTGGTAGGATTTGTGGTGAAGACCAGGCATTAATGTCTGAAGATGCAAGATCTTCAGACATTAATAGTCAGACATTCTAGAATAATAAACATTCTAGATGCAAGACTCATGGTATATGACCCATTGAGACTTTATGGAGGAAATTCAGAACAGTCTGTCGTTACAAAAAAAAACTGTTGAATTTTACACATTTCACATGGTCTTGGTATCAACAATATCTAGATGAAAAGAAAAAAGAAGAGCTATCCAACAAGGAGAAAGCAGCTTTCAAAGAAGACAACAAGGAGAACTTGCAGGAGGTCCACAACAAAAAGAAAGAAATAGAAGACCTGGAAAGCACAAGGAAAAAACTTAGACCAAGAAAAGAGAACAGTAGCAGATACTCTACTTCCAGAGGAAAGAAATCAACAGAATGAAGAGGTCTGCCAAGACCAAGAGTTCCATAGACATTGCCCTAGCTGTTTCTTTGCTTGAATGAACTGTGAAGTCCAGAACAAGTGAAAGAGAGCAGATAGTGGAATCTGCAAGAATGGAGCAGTCTTTTGCAAAGAGAAAAACCTGACCTCATATCCAAATTGATTGCAAGAGGTAGCAAGAGTGATTCCAAGTATTTTACCTGTATCAGTCAATCGTTGGCATTTTATGTGTGTCTAATTTTTTACTGTTTTTTACTATTTATACAATTTACATTTGAAATAAATAAAAAAAAAATGCAAAAACTTTGTGACCATGCATCCCATGCTATCTACCACAGATCTGATCTTGAAGACTTCTGAATCCCATATTTGGGCTCAGAAAATCCTATAAAAATAGGACAGAGCCTATAATTTGAAATGAACTGACCTATCCAAACCCTGTTAGTAGCATTTATAGACTGATTTTGCCACTCAGCTGGCTATTTCAGAAGAAGAGCTTGGACCTTTTGTCTGCAGCAAGCCATGTTAAGGATCTTTTTACCCAGCTGAATCCCAAGTATTGGGAGAGTGAAAATGAGTTAAAAAATATAATGTTGCCAAATTAAAGTACGAGTTGAGCTAGGTTTAGAAATAATAGTCCTAAGGATAGTGAGAAAGCAAACAGATTGGAAGAATGTGACATTCAGTTCACATGAGGAATATTATAGTCAGTTTCTAATCCTCTGATGGACATAATCATTTTTGACTAAGAAAGCAATTTTTCTGTACTAGGCACTTTTAAGCTCAGTATCATCTTGCCAATAAATTGTATATAAATTGAAAAAACAACAGTTGAAGTCAGTTTGTGAGTCTGCCTTGACTATAGAAGTCATAATGTGGAGAACTTTGTGGCGTTGTCTGAGGGAAAGCAATGCAGGCACAGGTAGAATACCTGAAAGGCCAGGGGAATGTTTACAAAAACACAACTGCAATACTGATATTTTCCCAAATATTTCAGCACTCTTGCAGATCCTCCAGACCCTTCCTGTCAGTGTTGCATCCTTCAAATGAAATGATTAAAACATATCTAAAACCATAAAATGATAAAAACATATCTAAGAAATAAAATGATTGAGGAAAGCCTCACCTGACTTGTCCTTCTTCATGCTCTCTATCATTTTGTTTTAAGTGTTGATTGTGTTATTCATAGATTTGCTAATAGTGGAAATAGGAGACAAGAATTTGTTGCATAATATCCAGTAAAAAACACTAGATATATTGGATTTATTATTGATGAGAATATTTCGTGGAAAGAACGTGCTATATTGATTGGTAACAGACTTTCAAGGTCCCTTGGAGTTATCCACCGTCTTAAATTCCATTCCCCTAAAAAAAGAAATCCTGAAAATGATTTATCATTCTAATTTTTTATCTCCATTTGTCTTGTGGATGCTCTATATGGGCAAGCAACTTCATCTCACGTTATAAGAGAATCCAGATCATCCAAAATAAGGCCATTGAAATTATATCATCTCTTCAGCATTCAGATAGCATTAACCTCCATTTTAAACTTACTAAAATATTTGATGTGTAGATTTTGATTTGATGTAAAGATTTTCTGATTGCAACTTTTTGTTTTAAATGTCTTAACAACCTACTTCCATCATCATTTGAAAATTCACTTTAAATTAAGATTTGCATACTTACGAAACGCGAAATTCATGTGACATTGTCCACAAGACACCGTCAACAAAAAGAGCTTCTTTTTCAATTAAATTTTTTGCACCAGCCATTTGGAATTTAATCCCCTTGGAAATCCGGAACTCAAATAACCTTATTACCTTCAAGCAAACAGAAATACTGTTTAGATTTGAATCTTGTGCAGTCTTTTTTTCTTTAAGTTTTCTTTTTTTCTTCTCTTTCTCTTTGTCACCATCCCCTTTTTTTCTCTTGTTGATAAATCCAGTCGACTCGTTTCTGTTTGTTGATTGTTTAATTATTCTTTAGTTAAGTTTCTGCCCTAGTCAAGCACTTTTTGTGCTTTCCTGGCAGATTATGTACATATAATAATGTGTTTTTTGTTTAAATATATATGATTGAATTGATATAAGTACAGTTTAACCAGAGTCCTGTAGTCAACCAGAATTCTGGTTGAACTTCACTGAAGTAAGAATGCTGGGACTGTTTTGAAATTTTTCATTTAGTTTTCAAGGTTGTATGTTATTGTTAGTCTCTTTTCTTTTATATATTTATGTTGTGCTGGGGACAGCCCTTGGATGTAGGGTTGAAATATTCATTTAAATGTTGAAATGTCTAGGCAAAAGAATTCCTTATTTTTCTTCTTGTTGTAGATGTTTATTATGGAAAGGCAGTGTTGTCTCTGTTGCTATTTATATCTTTGAATATCCACATATCTCAAATCTTGATTTATCTTAGATAAAAGTTTTTATGTTACATTCATGATATATTTGGTTTTGATTGAAAGATTTTGTAATAAACACAAAATAAATGGACATCTTTGTCAAGGTCACTTATTAAAAAGAATTGTATTGTTTGTTTGTTTGTTTTTTTCTTTTAAAAGAGGACATCATAAATCAATGCAACCACACTTGTGTCCTTAATTTCTTTTCCCTTTTAATTGGGGCTCTCTTGGTCCAGAAGTTGTAATTGTGGCATCTACATGGCCTGAAACTTTAAACCAGATCTGATTTTAAAAAAGTCAATTTTGTGTGCTAACTGTCAAGAAAATTATTTTATTTTTCGAAAGTTGTTGTTCTTGCTAAGTTCCCTTTTGTCCAGTTTGCTTACTGTGTAAGTATTGTTCAAACAGGGTAATACAGATAGGATGACCTGTTTTAGGGTTTCAAGAATCAAGACAGCCTACTTTTTTCAAAATATTGTTTTCCCTCTTGTTTCTTACTGTTTTAAAAAGTAGAGTTAAGAGAAAGAGTCAAACTTTAGCGTAAAGAGTGAAGCGTTGAGGAGGAAAAGCCCCTTTCATATACGGAGTAATTTCTGTTCGTTTTAAGTTTTAATGTCGCCCCTTACTTTCATTTAAAAAAACTTTTTTTTATTTAACTAAATTGTAGGGATGGAAGGGGATAAGTATATTTCTTATCTTTTTTTTAAGGAAGACACAAAGGAAAAGACGTTTTTTAAACTACTGAGGTCACTTATCCCCCTCCAATTGGTATCCCTGATAAGTGCAGAGGCTGAAACATCTCGTTCCCATGTTGGGGTGCTGATAAAAAAAATGCTACAGGGTATAGTAAACGGCAAAATAATACTAAACAGAAAATAAAATTTCCAGGTTTACAAAATGACACATATGAAAATAAGGAGTTTCAAAATGTGTCAGAAGAAAGGTTTTTTTTTATATACAAAAACGAGAATTTTGGCAATAATTACTTACTCTCTTCTTTGGCGGGAATGTCAAAGGGAATAGATTGGCTCATTAATGGTTAATAAGGCACACACGAAGGAATAAAAGTTCAGGAAGGTAGCATCCTAAACATGTTGAGTTTTCTGTGATTTCTCCTCCAACTTCTAAAGTTTTTGTATGATTGTCCGTTTTAAGAAGTTATTTCTCACTTCTAAATGCATACCCCCCTCAAGACTAAAATCGTACGTGTCTGCCTCGACCGCGTGTCCAGGATGGGAGGGAGGCTATTGAGTTTGACCCCCCCCCCAAAAAAAAAGAGAATATTGTTTGATTCGTAAGAGTCACAAAAATATATGTAAAGAAATTTTTTATGTGTTTTTTTGCATTAATCTTCATTAAAAAAAAAGTTACTTGCCCTTCCCCTACCCTCTTATATATATTTTCATGAATTGGCGCTCCTTTACTTTATATCGAAAGTAAAACAGTTCAAAATAGGGATGATACCTTTTTATTGACAGTGAAATATAAAATTATTTAACTGGATATTTCGAACACATATACAGTGTTCATCATCAGCAGTAAAATCGGCAGTTTTACTGCTGATGATGAACACTGTATATGTGTTCGAAATATCCAGTTAAATAATTTTATATTTCACTGTCAATAAAAAGGTATCATCCCTATTTTGAACTGTTTTACTTTCGTCATGGAAAGGCAGTGTGGTCTTCGAAGTTATTTACTTTATATAAAAAACAACTTATTTTACAAAAGAAAACAGGTTTAAGAAAATGCATAACCCAATTTTGGAACCTTCAAGAATAGTATTGACGGAAGTTTCATTCGGTCTTGTATCATAGAATATCGTCAAAGCAAAGACTGAGTAATGAACCGGAAGGAGAATAACCTTCGCAACTTATGAACTGGTAAATTTTTATATGTACCGCTTTGTACCAGGACGTCTAAATTTTACCCAAATGGTACAATCGTATCGTGTTAGCAACACTGGATTACGATCGTTATGCCTATGCTCCCTTTCTCCCAAAGAGTTTAGATTTTATGAATTGTGTACAATTCAATTGTGTATAAGCGGCAATCAAATGAAAATGCCCAAAACTTCATCTCACAGCAAGGAAGAAAGTTGCAACCGTCTTACTATGTTTTATACGGAAACCTGATGCACCAGAGTTATATCTGAATGGATTTTTTTAATGATCACTTTTTGGGGGAGACGAGAACCAAAATCAATAAGAATAGGGTTTTCTTTGAGGGCTACTTAGCTAAAATATCAGACGAATCATTTTGTCTGGACAGTTAACTTTTAAAATGAAGATAAAACTTTAAAGATAAAAATTTAAGATAAAATTTTAAAGATAAAAATTTAAAGTTCATTTTGAAAAGTTAGTGTAAATTCCTCTTGTTTGTAATTTTATGAGTTTCTTGTTTTCAGGGGTTATCAAGACTCCGGTAAAAATGGATCATTTCAACAGCACAAGCGAATAAAGGGAGAAGAAGGTGAAATAATTGCCTCAGAAAGTGAGAAAATTTATACTCAACATAGCTCTGCAAATGAATCAGACCTCCGTAAAAGGCTAAGTGGAAAGCGAGTTGTGCCATCTTTTACTGATCTTTCTGGTAAAAGACAAAAAAGATACAGTGATTTGTCTGATGAATTACCCCCTGTAATAGAGTCCAGGTTAGTTTTGGTCTTCATTTTGTTCTTTAGGCCCAGTTGCGGTATCAGACCTCATAATCTGGGGTGCAAGGTATATCACAGGTATAACTTTTATATAAAATAAAGGGAATTTAATATTAGATGTCAGAAAAACTGGGGGATATCAGCTACCCCCTGCCCAGGCCTAGAACCGCCACTTTTTAAGCCCCTACCGAAAAGCAGTAATTATAGTTTAAAAATGTTGTTTAAACCTAATTCAGTAACACGAGAATATTTTTTTCTTTTGCTATATTCCTTGGTCCTATAGATTTTTCTATACTATTTTTGTATACATGTCAGTATTTAAAACATATTTGCTTGAAGTATTAGACTCTCCTTCCTCCCTTAAGGGAAAAATTTCGTTGTTTTTGGCAAGACCTTACCCGCCCCCCACTGTCTTATTTGCTGTCACAAAATTCAGTTGTACTTGGTATATATATATATATATATATATATATATATATATATATATATATATATATATATATATATATATATATATATATATATATATATATATATATATATATATATATATATATATATATATATATATATATATATATATATATATATATATATATATATATATATATATATATATATATATATATATATATATATATTCGCGCCCCCCAAGCCCCCTGAGCGCGTAAGTCGTTACGCGCCATTGTAGTTGTGTCCCTGTGTCCCACCTGTGAATATAGATAGATATATATATATATTTTTAACTACGTAAAACTTGCGAATATACAACATTCTTGGCTGTCCCATTGTCTGTGCATATAAATAGATTGTCAGGTTTACTGACTCTTGAACATGCAACATATAATTGTCGCGGGGGGGGGGGGCTTGGGGGGCGCGAAGCGCCCCCACCAACTAGGTGTTGGGGTGGCGCGAAGCGCCACCCCAACAGCTAGTATATTATATCTATACCATAGTCTACAGAGCCGTTGAGAGGGGGGGAGCAAAAGAAGAGGGACCCAGGCCTAATGGAGCCTCAGGTTGAGACATGGTAGGTGGTAGGATTTTTTTTCTTGTTCTTTTTTTTAGCCAGACAGCTTTGAACGCTTTTTTCCATGATATATAAGTGAGAATTAGAGTGGAAACTTCGCCCCAAATCAAGATTTGGCACTGCCTCTATGAGTCAGAAAATTGCCAAATTGAACTGTAAGTTTTTCTGCAAAGTAGCACACAGATTTTCGAAGAAATTGAACGATTGACAGAAGAATGGTTCCGGCCAGGCATTGAAGTACTGAAAACTTATGGATCAGTCCCATGCCAAATGAGCTCCGCCTATTATTTGTTTTCAGTCAAAGTTTTATCCCCTTTAAATATCGCCTCCTCCTTTAAAAAGCTCCCTGTGTTCATATCTGATCAAAAATTTGCAAAGATTTGCCATACCCCAAACAGAAAAAATTACTGCTATTGTCATGATTCACTTTATTATTCATGTATATCTAGTCTTTTCTTTCATTTTGTTAAATGTCAATTCTCTTAAATAAATTCCTGCAAGTGTGCTTTATCCGCACAAAGGTTAGAATACATGTATAATAATAGCAGCGTTGAAAAAATTTGACACAACAGGATGTCTTTTTTAAGCAAATATGGTTTAGAAAGGGATAAAATACGAATTGTCTTGGCGTGGTCTGTGATTTGAGACCAAAAGAGCCTTTAGGTTCTGGTAATTTTCTGTTTATCCATATTGTAATTTTTTTGTCAAATAAAATTATGCATAATTAATTGCTGTGGAGTATTTTCGAACTAGGTGTGACTACTTTCTCGTGCAAACAGAAGCTCCTCTTTCAGGCCTCCCCAGAATCTCTACTCGATAATTTCCTATATTTTCGAAACATCACATTTTCTTCCAATCCGTTCACCTCCCCCACTATCCCCGAAACCAGTCCTTTCATGTATGAGTACAATAAAAGTAGCTGATATTTCATATAGTTCATTAATATTCTTTCTTTAACTGCTTCTCATAGCACAATTCAGAGATTTCAAATTAGTTTTATTTAACATTTTAACCAGAGGTGCCATTTGGGGGGGGGGGGGTCAGGGGTGGACAGATGTCCACCCCAGATTTTCCAGGGGGCCCAAGCTTCCACCATAAAGGGCCCTTTGCCGGCCATAATAATCCATTATGTCCAGCATAATCCATTCTGTCCAATTGATTTGAAATTACTGCATGTCTATTAACCAAAGAGCGTAATTACTTGACGACCCTTGGGGTAATACGCTATTTGCTATTAATCATTGTAAACTTTGAAAGTAGGTAAGATACATAATAAAATTCTCGAGTTCTGTCAAATGCCCATTTCCTAGATGATTACTTGAGACGAAGTGAGTCGGGGGGGGGGGGCAAGATGGAGTTCATGCCCACCCTAAGATTTGGTCCAAATGGCGCCTCTGATTTTAACCAGCTGTTGATGAGAAATAAGAACACAAAATAATATCAACCAACAAAATCTGCAAACTTTTGATTCCTACTTACTTGGATTACGTCCATTCTCTTAGGGTGCTTTGTGGACACAACCCTGGCAACTCATGTGCCATACAGGACCATGGGGGACGACTAGGCCTTTCATCCCCCAAACTATGGAATAGGCCCATTATTTTTATAGATGGGTGTTTCCATAAGGGTTAGCTAGTCTTTGGAAACTAGAGCTTGCAAGTACTTTAGCACTTGCCGTTTTGTATCAGTTGTCGTTTTGTATCAGAGTTATGTCAGTTATCAGGGGAGAATAATTTAGATGGACGTCTAAGCTATAACTATTCGTTGCAATTAGGTTCGGGTGGGGGGTTGCAAGCCCAACCGACCCTAGGCCTGGGACCTGATTAGCTAGGACCTCTACCACTCCCGCACGAACGATTCTTGACTTTGATCCCGTGCTGCACGGCGGAAAACGCCCAAGAGTCGTCCCCCAACCAGATGGAAGGACACGATAGGTGCCTTCTTAGTCATGGCAAATATTCAGGAGGATGTCCACATCCTTGCAAGAGACCGGTCCAAATGGAGGCATCATGTAGCATCACTCTCGACGCCGAAAGCATTTCGGCAGGAGCATTAAGTCAAGTAGGTCAAGTCTAAGCTCTAGATTGGGTATGGGGAGCTGGGGTAATATTTAAGGATGCGCAGCTGCTAGGGGGGGGGGCAATTCCTGTAAATAGTCTAGGGCTGTATTCAGGCAATAGGGGGGGGGGGGTACTCAGATGCAGTTAAATTGAAAGTAATCCTTTTAATCCAACACAAAGTTATTCCTTGAATGCCATGAAGTAAGAATTTCGTTAGTATAGTGTTTAGTTTAGAATTGGGGATACACTGAACTGTTATTGCATCTAAATTAGAAGGAGAATCCTGCATTAAGATTACCAATTTTATGTTTTAATTTTAGATCCTTTGCATCCCTCCTTCCCCCTCCCTTTAGCCTGGATATAGGCCTATGCTAAAGGTAAAGTTTTTTTTTTGCGTCTTTTTAACTTCCTTCAGTATCAGTGCAGTTTATCCTATCCTCTTTTCTGGATGAAACTCTATAAAAAAATTCTTGCATTCCATTAAAAAAATCTCTATTTATTGAATGGTAAGAGTCGCTTCCAGATTAACTGCACCCCAATCCCCCTCCCCCTAATCTCTAAATATGGCACTAGGCAAAATGTATAAAGCTTCGCTGGTTTTGTTCATTCAAGCTATTTCTCGCGTTTATCTCTTATAAACAGTCTTATAAACAGTTGTGTGGCATCATAATGCCACACAATGCCAATCTAGTAGCGCAAAGTTAAAAATCAGCAAACTTCTATATTTGCGAGTAAGCATTAGGGAATGTGCTAAGATGCAGTTAACCAGGAAGCGACTCTGAGGGTCGAATAAATATAATTTCTGGTTTAAATCGAGTGATAATTAATGAACTTAAGATACAGTTAACCAGGAAGCGACTGAGAGTCGAATAAATATAATTTCTGGTTTTAATCGAGTGATAATCTTGCTATTGCAGTGTCTTGTTCAGAAGAGATGATTAACTCTGCTATTTTTTAAGAAAGAGCAACAGCATATAATGACTAATAGTGAAGCGTTTCCTCTTTTTAAGCATTTACTAATTTATGGAGTTTATAATCCAAAATTGTTCAGGATGTTTCATTACCAACCAGTCAACAATACCAGCCATATTAATATTAAACAAAAATTAGAGTGAAGCCGCAAATTTTTTTCTGTCAAACAAAAATCAATGCAATGATCAGTAATATACATACACTCAAAAACCAGATGTAGTTCAAAGGAGGGAATCAGAAAATTTTTTTTTGATGGAATAGTCGAAAGTTAAATAAAAAGGTTATCGGTGCGAATCTTGTGATTTACTTTTGAGAGTGGGTTTTCTTTTTCTTTTTTTCTTTTTTTTTTAGACGCGCCAAGTATGGAGAATCTGATGACAGTGGTAGGACATCTAACAGAAACCTGAAAAATAGAGACCTTCCTGACGTGCGTGTAAGTTAATATGTTCCTACTATGTTATATTCAAAGCCCAAATAGACTAGTTGCTTTTTTGGGTAAGTAGTACAGAAAACTACACATGAAATGAACTACTGCTCCTAACAACTCACTGTAGTACCCTGTCGCTAGAAGCTAATACAGCTACGCACCCTCCTCCGCTCCAATCGATTCAGAGCCTCCCTTTTTACACCATCCCTAGAAGTTCCCATGAAATCCAGTCCCATGAAATCCATCGTTACGATCTCCACCCAGCCCATTAAAAAACAACCTGCTTTTCGTTTGACCTTAGACGGTTGACTGAAAAGGACGATCGTCGGCAATCTGTTACCCTTCATCTCTAAAATGTGTCCAAGCCATACCACCCTTGAAAGCAGGATAGAACCACGCTTTTTGTACAGATTAATGTTTGAAATATGGTCAGTCAGGCCTATAGCCAAAAGAATCCGTGGACAATTCCTCTAGAAAAAAAATCCTCCTCTGTCTTTTGGAGCACCCACGTCTCAGAACTAGACTTGACTACTATCATCATTAATCTTGTTCTAATAATATTCTAATCTCGGTTTGCAGATTTTTCTTCCTATTCTTCTAAACTTTTTTCAACTTTGTTTCATAGCTTTTCTACTTACAACATCTTCAAATATCCACCACCGCTACTAATGATATTACCGTGGTAAGTGGAGCTATCCACTTGATTGATCTTCTCGATACCCAACATCACATCTTCACCTTTACTTATTCCTTGTGTAAGCGACTTGGTCTTCTTAACGTTAACTTTCAAACCTATTTTTGCGCCCTGAACTCTCAAGACCATGAAAAAATAATTTATGTTGCTCACATTTTCATCTAGGACACTCAAGTCATCAGCATAATCAAAATCTATAAGAGTTTGACTTTCCCATTTGATTCCATGCCCTCTCATAGCCTCTGTCGTGCTCCCTAGGACAAAGTCCATCAAAGTGATCCATGTAAGTGGGGATAAAATACAATCTTGCGCAACTCCTGATTCAATATGAAACGAGCTATTAACATCATTTCCCACCTTAACCTCAGGAATTCTATTCTCTTAAATAGGGATAATCACTTCAATTTATTTATCTGGTATATTATTTAAGGATAGCAGCTTCGCTAGAGTTCTTCTGTCAGCCGAATCAAACGATTGTTCATAATTTCTAAAATTTAGGAGTAATGGGAATGATGACTCAGGCACTTCTCAATCGTTAAGAATGAAGATTTGACCGATGCATCCTCTTCTCTTCCGGAAACCACACTGTTATTCATTTAAAACTATATCTGGAGCATCTTATTCTAAAATGTATCATCATACCATTTAATTTGCTTCCAACGATAACCAAGCTAATGCCTCTAAAATTACCATACTCATTCTTATCACATGGCTTATTGAGGGGTCTAAATAAAGTTTTTCTATAATTACCAACCACTGCAAAGCCACCCTATTTAATAAACTCAATCGCTATGCTCTCAGCACCTTGGGCGCTATTATTGTTTAACCCCTTAGTACTCTGTGTAATTCTTACTCGCAATATGAATCCCTCTTTACTTCCAAAGTGTCACCAAATTTTTTTGTTTTTTTCTACGTCATTTCCTGTAACTTTATCACCGTTTAACTCATTTTCAAAATCTTCTGCCCATCTCTTTTCAAATGTTTATCACTAATTGTGGCCCTATTCCTTTCTTTGAATGGAACGGGTCCAAATTCTCTCTCGATTTTTCAACATCCCAATACAATGTTTTACTACTATGCCGTCTGTCTGCATCTTGCAGATGTTCAGGAATTTTTCCCATGGCCTTCACTTCACGTTTTCTTAATTAGTATTTCAATACTTTCTCTACTTTGCTTACACTCCTCTTATTTTGACATAATCTATCACTCAAAATGTTCAGTACACCCCTTCAGTCCGCCCCATGTGTGGTTGTATCATTTTTATTGCACTTGGTATTTACCAAGTAATATATAGCGTTCGCAATTTCTGTCTGTCTGTCGGTCCTGCTTTTGCTAGTTTGGGCACTTCCAGAAAAGCTAAGACGAGGAAATTTGGAAGGCGTATCAGGGAACAGACCAGACTAAAATAGAAATAGTTGCTTCCCCGATTCGACAATCCGGGGGGTGGTAGTGGAGGGGCGGTTAATTCGGAAAAATTAGAAAAAATGAGGTATTTTTAACTTACGAACGGGTGATCAGATCCTAATGAAATTTGATATTTAGAAGGATATCGTGTCTTAGGGCTCTTATATTAAATCCCGACCGGATCCAGTGTCATTGGGGGGAGTTGGGGGGGGACAGGAAATCTTGGAAAGCGCTTAGAGTAGAGAAATGGGGATGAAACTTGGTGGGAAGAATAAGCACAAGTCCTAGATATGTGATTGAAATAACCGGACTGGAACCGATTCGGAAAAATTAGAACAAATGATGTATTTTTAACTTACAAATGGGTGATCGGATCTTAAGGAAAGTTAATATTTCATCTGGCGATGCTGGGGGGAGTTGGAGGGGGAAACGGGAAATCTTGGCTAACGCTTATAGTGGAGAGATCAGGATGGAACTTGGTGATAAAGAATAAGCACATGTTCTAGATACGTGATTGATATAATTGGAATGGATCCGCTCTCTTTGGGGGAGTTGGGGGGGGGGTATTAATTAGGAAAAAAATTAGGTTGTTTTAACTTACGAACGGGTGACCGGGTCTTAATGAAATTTGATATTTAGAAGGAATTCATGTCTCAGAGCTCTTATTTTAAATCCCTATTTTAAATCCACCGTTTAACTCATTTTCAAAATCTTCTGCCCATCTCTTTTCAAATGTTTATCACTAATTGTGGCCCTATTCCTTTCTTTGAATGGAACGGGTCCAAATTCTCTCTCGATTTTTCAACATCCCAATACAATGTTTTACTACTATGCCGTCTGTCTGCATCTTGCAGATGTTCAGGATTTTTTCCCATGGCCTTCACTTCACGTTTTCTTAATTAGTATTTCAATACTTTCTCTACTTTGCTTACACTCCTCTTATTTTGACATAATCTATCACTCAAAAAGTTCAGTACACCCCTTCAGTCCGCCCCATGTGTGGTTGTATCATTTTTATTGCACTTGGTATTTACCAAGTAATATATAGCGTTCGCAATTTCTGTCTGTCGGTCTGTCTGTCGGTCCTGCTTTTGCTAGTTTGGGCACTTCCAGAAAAGCTATGACGAGGAAATTTGGAAGGCGTATCAGGGAACAGACCAGACTAAAATAGAAATAGTTGCTTCCCCGATTCGACAATCCGGGGGGTGGTAGTGGAGGGGCGGTTAATTCGGAAAAATTAGAAAAAATGAGGTATTTTTAACTTACTTACTTGTACTTGTACTTGTTTCAGGACACAAGCTCTTCAGCTCTCCCTGGCGCTATGATCTGGCAGACGGTTGAGTGCCAAGCCGCTCGGTCGTGTGTGTGTGGTGCACATATTTCAAGCCACTGCTTGTCCCATCTTCGGCCGTGTCGTCGGAAACCACCAATCGGCTCTAGGTCCGCCTTGAGTGTGTTAAGCCAGGTCTTGACTTGTCCACCTCGCTTCTTCTTCCAGTGTGCGAGGGGTTTGCAGTATAGCGCCTTTTTAGTGAGGGTGTCATCTGACCTCCGACAAACATGGCCAAACCAAGTTAGGCGGCGTTTTTTTATTAGGGCTTCAATGTCATGCTTCTGGTGGCATCGTCTACGAATTTCGACGTTGCTAATTCTGTCTCGGAGGGAGACACTGAGGATTTGTCTCAGGCAGGAGTGGTCGAATACTTTGAGAGCATGAACATCCGCTGCTTTCAGGGGCCATGTCTCGCATCCGTAAAGGAGTACGGAGCGGACAGTTGCTTCAAAGATCTGGATTTTTGTTTTTAGTAGGACGTCTCTTTGTCTCCACAGGTTCTTCCTAAGTTGAGCAAAGACTATCGATGCTGATGATATTCTGCTCTGGACTTCCGTACTGCAGCCGCCGGAAATGTCGATGAGGGATCCCAGGTACTTGAACTGGTCAACGACCTCTAAACGGGAGTTGTCGATAGAGATGCCCCTTGTGAGTACATCCTCAGAATTTGTCAGAATTTTGGTTTTATCCTTACTGATCTTCAGCCCAACCAAATCTGCAGTAGCAGCAACATTACACAGCATGGCTTGCGCATGATCTATATCGTTTTCTAGCAAGGCAACGTCATCCGCGTAGTCAAGGTCTTTGATGGAGAAGTCAGGGCTTACTTCAACGCCTCTGGCAGATTGCATGGCGCGCTTCATGATCCAATCGATAACAAAGTTGAAGAGGATGGGGGACAGGATGCAGCCCTGTCTCACCCCGAAATCGATGTCGAAGAGGGAGGACAGCGCTCCATCAGCTTGTATACAGGCACGAACGTGTTGGTAGTATGCCTGAATAAGGCGTATCAGCTTATCAGGGACGCCGTCCTCTTGCATCGCAGCCCATATGCCATCTCTAACGATCGAGTCAAAGGCCGTTATAAAATCTATGAAGACGGCTATAGTAATCTGATTGTGTTTCATGCGGTGTTCGAGAATTTGCCGGAGTGTAAAGAGCTGATCAATGCAGCCCATTCCTGGCCGAAAGCCCGCCTGGTTTGGGCGTGTGGTCGTGTTTCTGATTGAGCTGAAGCGGTTGAGTAAAATCATGGCAAATATTTTGGCAGCGATGCTTATGAGCGATATCCCCCGGTAATTCTTGCATTCAGCTTTATCCCCTTTTTTATACAGGGGGATGATAATTGAAACTTTCCAATCGTCTGGGAGAACCTCCTGTACCCAAATTTTCTTGAGCAGTTTTTCTAGGTTCTGTGCAAGAAGCCTGGGGCTTGCCTTGTAGATTTCTGCTGGTATGGCGTCATTTCCCGGCGCTTTATGATTCTTCAGCTTCTTTATTGCTGCCAGGATTTCCTCTTCGTCAGGGGGCTCTATTTTGACTCCTGCGTATTGGTTAATGAGCGTTGATGAAGGAGGTGGGGGAGGTTGGGTCACTTGAAGATTTGGAGCAGGTGATGAAGGGTCGACTTGGGGATTTAGGAGTTTCTGGAAATGGCGCTTCCAACGGTCAACGACTTCGTCACGACTCGTTAGGATGTTACCGTGTTCGTCTCTTACAGAGGCCGAGTTCTTCGACCTCTTCCCAGTGGACTCTTTAAGCAGCTGATACAGTTTCCTAGTATCAGACAGGCTAGCTGCTTTTTGCATCTCCACCGCCATATTCTCCCAGTACTTCCTTCTGTCTTTTCTGCCCGACTGGTGACATAGCTTGCGTAGCTGTTTGAATTCAGCTGAGTGGCGTGATGGTAACAGACTTTTCTTCGTTGCAAGTCGGATGGTCTCTTCGGACATCCACCGTCTTCGCTTTCGCTTCACTCTTCCAAGAGTTTCGAGAGCTACCTCCTGTAGTGTATTTCGGAACTTCTGCCAATCTTCGTTAACCGACGACCCGCTCGAGTTCCCGTCCTCAGGAGACTCATTTGAGTGTTCATGCTCGAGGGCGGTGAAACGATTTGAAAGTTGAACACGGAATTGTTCTACTACTGTCGGGTCCTTAAGACGGGCAACGTCAAATCTTTTTGGGGGTTCCTTCCGTTTACGAGCCACTAGCCTGATCTTCAGACATTTTGACCAAGGTATGATCCGACCCGCCCTTGGAACCTGTGTCAGGTCCTCTGTAGGCTCTGCAGTTCTGGATCGAGCTTCTCCAACGTGACGACACGAGTAGGTAGTCCAGCTGGGAAGATGTCCTTCCATCTCTGGATCTCCAGGTTATGACGTGTGAGGGCTTGTGTCTGAAAAGGGTGTTTGCTATTACGAGGTTGTTTGCTTGGGCGAATTGGACCAATCTGGTTCCTCGTTCGCATCTTTCGCCGTACCCGTGAATTCCAAGGCTCCTGTCGTCGTTTGCCTGTCTGCTGCCGACGTGTGCGTTGAGGTCGCCACCGATAATGAGGAGGTCACGTTTGGGGGTCTTTTTTACAGCTTCGTTGAGTTCGGCGTAAAACGTATCTATTGCTTGTTCAGAGCTGACCCTTGTGGGTGCGTAGACCGCAAACACTGTAACATTAAACTGTTTGCTTCGGAATCTAGCTTTTGCAAGGCGAGATGATACGGGCTCCCATTCTATTAGAGCTTTTTGTGCTTGGATGTTAAGGAGAAATCCAACCCCTGCACTGCCACTACCATCTTTGGGTCCTGAGTTATAAAAGAAGAAAGAGTTCTCTGAATCTGGTGTTGCTATCTCATGGTTTTCTAGTGTGTCATTTATTCTTGTCTCTGATACACAGAGGATGTCGAGGCCTAGGCGATGTATTTCACCAGCTATGAAAGTCTGGGTCGTCAAACATTTCATCGAACAGACGTTCCAGCACCCTATTGCAAGGGATTGTCTTCGTTTCAACAGGTGTCCAGCTCGCCAATTTTTCGAAGGAGACGCCGGTAAATCATCCAACGCATCGCTTGTCGGGAATGCCGTAGCTTGTTTTAACACTCTTTGATCTGCTTTTTTCATAACGTTTCGTGGGAATATTATTGACCGACAGGTCCCCAGTCCGTCGGCGCCTCCACACTTTAGCCATTCTTTCGCTAGGCATGTAGCTACGGAATGTTGCCACCGCTTCACCACTTTGAGGTAGTGTGGTCGACTTCCCAAGGATACACTAGAGACGGAGATACAGCTTCGGCGACCCAAACCGCACCATAGCCGTGCTAAGAGAGGGCCTCGGCTGTCATCTTGATTCCCATCTAGGGAATCGAACTTACGAACGGGTGATCAGATCCTAATGAAATTTGATATTTAGAAGGATATCGTGTCTTAGGGCTCTTATATTAAATCCCGACCGGATCCAGTGTCATTGGGGGGAGTTGGGGGGGGGGGGGACAGGAAATCTTGGAAAGCGCTTAGAGTAGAGAAATGGGGATGAAACTTGGTGGGAAGAATAAGCACAAGTCCTAGATATGTGATTGAAATAACCGGACTGGAACCGATTCGGAAAAATTAGAACAAATGATGTATTTTTAACTTACGAATGGGTGATCGGATCTTAAGGAAAGTTAATATTTCATCTGGCGATGCTGGGGGGAGTTGGAGGGGGAAACGGGAAATCTTGGCTAACGCTTATAGTGGAGAGATCAGGATGGAACTTGGTGATAAAGAATAAGCACGAAGCACATGTTCTAGATACGTGATTGATATAATTGGAATGGATCCGCTCTCTTTGGGGGAGTTGGGGGGGGGGGTATTAATTAGGAAAAAAATTAGGTTGTTTTAACTTACGAACGGGTGACCGGGTCTTAATGAAATTTGATATTTAGAAGGAATTCATGTCTCAGAGCGCTTATTTTAAATCCCGACCAGATCCGGTGACATTGGGGGGAGTTGGAGAGGGAAGCCGGAAATTTGGAAAACGCTTAGAGTGGAGAGATCGGGATGAACTCGGTGGGAAGAATAAGCACATGTTTTAGATACGTGATTGACGTAACCGGACCGGATCCGCTCTCTTTGGGGGAGCTGGGGGCTGGGGGTCCAGTGCTTTTTGACGAGTTCGTTGCTTCTGGGCGTGCTAGAACGATGAAAATTGGTAGGCGTGTCAGGGACCTGCACAAATTGACTTGATAAAAGTCGTTTTCCCCGGTTCGACCATATGGGAGGCTGAAGGGAGAGGAAAAATTAGAAAAAATGAGGTATTTTTAAATTACGAATGGGTGATCGGATCTTAATGAATTTTGATATATAGAAGGACTTCGTGTTTCAGAGCTCTTGTTTTAAACCCCGATCGGCATTAAGCCTCTGATTTTCCTTTTAATTAATCTATGTTTCTTAGAATTTTGCTATAGCTCATGTTATATGAGATCTTGGCTCTTGTTAGTATCTATGACGCTATGCAAAATTACACAAGATCACAAACTATTTTTTCTGAAAATTATAATTAAATAAGAACACGTTATTTAGAAGGAGGAATTAATATTTAGTATCGATGACACGGGTTAAATCACATAAAATGACAAACGACTCTGAACAATCAAAGAAAAAGACATGGAACAAGAAACAGCAACAAATTACATTGAATTGCAAAAGAAAATGTGACTTAAAGCTAAAGAACAACACGATAACCGTGCTATTGCGGAATTTAGCAGGAACGTATTAAGCGGGAAGAATGAATTGAATTCACGACAGAATTTCGTAGTTCAAATGAAATTGCTTATTTGCCACTCTATTGCTGGAAACTACAGAATAAAACAACGTTTATGACTATTTTTGATATTTCAGAGGGCATAGGTATTGGAATACATGATTTTGAATGAATCAGCCAAACAGCCAAAGTAAAGGGTACGGAAAAAAGTCGGGAGTAATGATGGACGAAAATGAAGCGCAATCGAGATCTGCGGCTAGAGGACATTTGACAACCAGCATCACAACGAATGCATGGAATCATAAATTAAATTTGCAGTTAGAAGAGAAGCAACAGTGAGAATCACAACGAGCCAGAAGGAAACATATCCTATAAAATGGATGAGTCTTTGATGCATTAACAGGAAAGAGAAATTGAATTCACGCTAGACTTTCGTAAATCAATGGATACTGTTTATTTAGCACCTCATGACTTAAAGTAAAGGAAGAATGAACATATATAGTCCCTTAAAAGAGCAGCTGTATATTTGTTTATAACATCTTTTTGTTAAAAAAAAAATATGCCTGTTTAGTATTTTTCCAAGAGTTGTTGCATCGAACCTAAGCTGACGCCATGACATCAAGAAGGACTTTGCGTTATCTGCAGTTAGAAGAGAAGCAACAACGAGAAGCAATATATACAAGGTGTGCCAAGTGTCCGGGGAACGGCCTCGAAATTGGCTATATAGTTTTTTGTTTATTTCTTAAAACTGGCAAATTGACATTTCTGGTAATAAAAGCGATCTAAATGGGTCACAGCTTCAAGGAAGAATTTTTATCTTCTTGGGGTGGTTGTATCGAACCTATTTTGAAAATAGGGGAAAGTTCATTGTTCGTAGAAAAATCTTTGCAGCAATCGAAGATTTCTATACCAATTTTGCAGATATATACTGAACCGGCTGAAGCTAAATAATTTTTGTTCGTTTGAAGTTTCAACTTTGCTCTTTGCATTCATAGGAAAGCTTTGCTTTTTGGCTATTTCGTTTACCGGTTTCTTCTTTAGCTTCTTTCACATGAGCGTGAGACAAGACAAAGACAAGTGACAGAATAGATGGGAAATATACAATTTGAGCTATATGAAAGAAGTTGCCTCCTCCGCAAGACCTCACTTTACGCTAATGTTTTTTTTTAGCAAAGCTTATTATTCTAATAAAACGGTCATTGTGTTTCAGGAATCGTTCTTAAAGAATTAGGCAATTATTTTAATTAGGTATAGTTTTGACAAAAAGTCAAAACTAGCGTAATGAGCTAGGTCTTGTGGAAAGAGAACTCCTTTCATATACCTAATAATGGCTGTTCGTTTTAAGTTTTGATGTTGCTCCTTACTTTCAGTAGAAAAAACTTGTTTTCTAAAAATTAATTTCTGATCGTTTTTAAATAACACCGGGAAATCGGGCTCTCTCCATGAAAAATTCCGGTAATTTTGTATTATACGCCACTCACTCAAGTTTATGATGTGTAAAACTTGAGAACAAATCGGTTTCTTTATTAGTTTCTTCATTACTTTAGAAACAAATTTGGGCTATATATTTGCACATTAGGGAGGAGGGGCAAAGTATAGCGGCTCTTCATACAAAATGTGTTAGGTGCAATTATTCTGCATATTATGAAGTAAGAATTGTTTTCTGACTTCAAACTGTCCAAATACTTTACCCCTTCCCGGATATGCAAATATGTGGCCCGAATTGTATATTTCCCATTTAATCTATCATATGTCTTTGTCATGTCTTACGCTAAGCTGAAAGAAACTAACGAAAAAATGGGTTTGTTCTCGAGTTTTACACAGTGTAAATTTAAAGTGATTGGCGTATAATACACAAGTACCAAAATTTCTTCCTCTTTGGGAAATAAAAATAAAACTCACATAAAATTCTCAAATTTGTATATTCTTTTTCTTAGCCTCGATTGACGTCTCGTGTCATTCCACCTCAAGATGATAGAACTCGTGATGATGTTGTAAAGATGCAAGGACAGAATAAAGCCGTGAAAGAAAGGTGATTATAATCATTATCACTAAACCTAACAGTATTAACGTAGTAAACGTTTTAAACTTGAACGCTTTTGAACTTACGCATTTGCAATTAGCTATACTGATTATACGCCAAAATTTTCGACATTTAATGCCAAAATAAAAAGAAAACCAAACTGAAAGCATATCTCCACATTTTCTCCTTTTACTCCCCATTTTTAAGAAGTTGAGAAGAAAATCATAGTGTCAGAACGTAAAATCGGATGATCCAGAATCTTGGTCAGATTTGATTATTAAGGTTTACTCTTTACTCACAAATCGTACCTTTTAAGCAATTACTAATCTAGCCGCAGAGGTGGCTCTAAAAGTTGTTTTATACAATCTGTTGAACTTACTTTGTTTGATAATATATTATTATTACATTATTAAATGTTTAGAATAATTATTCTGACTATAGACCTGATAATGTCTTTGGTTCAGCTCCCTTGTTCCATGGATTTTTTTTTTTATCCACAGCAGTCCTTACTTTGTAGAAGGTTTTTCGTCTTCTAATATAACGGTTCACTATAACACGATTTCCAACCTTTCGTATCAAGTTCCAAAAATCAGTTTACACTTTTTCTTGTTCATGAAGTTCACCGTCAAGCTCAGTTGTAAATAACACGATTAACGACACTCATAGCGCCTAGTCTGTTTTCGAAGGAATCATCTAAGTTGAACATTTAATACAAAATAGCAACTGCAAACTTATCTCATTGTTGAGCCACCTGAAAATGACACTGGTGAACTCACCTCTTCTATCCCGGCCCGTTTAAAGTCTTCGCTGGGGATATGTCTGAAGGAATCGAAACTTGTATCGAGACACAACTCGTATTATGAGTTTAAAGAGAAAAAATGAGTTATTCTTTAGTTTCGTTTTCAGAGGTGGTTTTAGGGAAGGGATAGAGGGGGTGCTTGCCCCAGGCACAGAAATTATAGGGGGGCAAAATTTTCAAATAAATAATCTGACGGTAATAATGTGATTTTTGACATTTTATTTTTTATTAAAATAAAGTAGAGGAGCAGTTACTAAATGGAAATAATTTAAAATAATTATTGAATGATTAATTTTAATAATAAATTAAAACACAATTAAAAATAAGTTGTTATTTAACTAACGAATTGAAATGGATTTCATTAACAAATTTAATTTTATTAAAATTTGGCCTGAAAATTTTATTGGAGACGGAGAGGGAGATGCTAAGAAAGATTTTGCTCGGGCTCCAAAGAGGCCAGAACCGCCACTGTTCGTTCTACATCTTAATTAATCAGTTACTTTTGCACGAAGTCTCACAAGCACATTAACCGAACCAGTCAAAGTCACATACAGTAAATTATGATTGTAGGCTTTAATAGTTTATTGGTTGTGCTGCACAACTGCTTCAATTATCCGCAATGATGTTTTTCTATTGTTAAGCATAAATTTAAACTTTTGTAAAAACTTGCTCAGTTATTGTGAGGGATACGGTTTGGGTTTGTATCAGTTCACCTCAATTGAACTAAATAGTTTATTCTATGTTTTGTGACTGCTAGTTCATTTTACAATTAGTCAGCTAATATGGTCTTGGAGTAATGACAACATAAAGAATAGAAATAATATACTGTAATATGAGATCCACGCCCCTTGCTTGGATGCCTGAGTTGAACAGCTAACTGTAGGAAGAGACCAAGTTCAAAACAAATTGGTATTCGTCTGATCGTTATTGTGCTTTCCCGTTTAGTATATCCATAGTTTACCGCAAATTATAGCTACCTGCAGCAATTCATGTCTGGGGGGGGGGTGAAGCTTGTGAGAAGCTTGCATGATGAAAGGGAACTGTTTGACCGAACGATTTTTTTTCCTTGAAAAACTGAAATTTTCGCGAGAATATTCAAAACAATATATTTGCGCTTCTAGGTCTGATTGTTGTACAGTAAATATAAGGTTTGCCACCCTTATTTTAGACGAACTATCCAGCTAATTATATAGCTTTAAACATGTGTCATTAAAAGGATTTTGGAATTCTGTATAGTGGAGAACCATGTGTAGCGAGAGTTGTTTTCTGGCAGATCTAGCCTTCAGTCCCCACACGCTTGTTTATATGTAAGAAACATTTTCTAGTTTAAAAACATTTCTAGTTCATATCTTTCTTGTGTCAATAGTGTTTAATCTGTCCAGTGATTTACGGCTAAACCATTCAAAATTGAAATTTGATTTCGTCTCATAAAAAACCACAAATGGTTTGATAAATGATATTGAATAAATATTTCCATGTCTTTGAACTATTTTGAAAAGTTGGGAATTGCATAATTACTTTAATCAGAAAAGATGCAAAAATCCTAATTGTATGGATAACTCCATGGGTGGGACGATCCTGATTGAGTCTTATTGTATTTGGTTGAATGGTCTTTGCAACTGCAATTTGGTTATACAAAACAGGCTGACCCGAAAAAAGAAGCTAATCCGATATTAAAGTATTATAATTATCGGATAAGAATCTGCAAGCATTGTACTTCTTTTTTGTTCTTTTTTCTTTTCTTTTTTTGCTTAACGCATTGTTGCAGGATTTGACCTTTTTTTTGTGAAACTAAGAACCAATTAGACGACAGGAAAATGGGTTGAAAATTAATCGAAATTTCTACACGCTTCTAGTATTTTTTTTTTCTCTCTAGAAATCGAAGAATATTTGGTGCATTGCTTGGAACCCTTTCAAAATTTCAAAAGGAAGAAACTTCGATCCATAAAGAACAAGTAAGCCTTTTTCTATATCTAATGCTGTAGTGTCAGATCTAAAGGACCCCTCTCCCTGTACGCGAGATAAATTATATTTGTTTATAGTTTTAGGGATAAAAATTATTCTTTCTATGAAAGACTTTGGTTCAAAAAATGACAATAGCATTCCTCTTCACTGTTAGATAGCATATAGTAATAATGCAAAGCCGTACTGTCGATACTTTTTTTTTGGATGGTAAAACACTTTTTTTTACCTAAATTTTAAATTAATTTTATGCTCTTTGATATTGGAAGGAAAACAAGCTGTTCCAAGGTAAATCAACAGATCCAGGCAATAGCATGTCTTTAGAGTTGATATATTCTACTCAGTCCGTTGTCAATGCTGATCGAAAAAAAAAAGAAAAAGAAGATAACTTTAAAAAGAATAAAATATGTAATTGAAAAGACAAGGATTAATACCGACATGGGTCTCCGGCTCTCGCAAATATAACTCGATGTCCCCTCCCTCTGATTGCTTCGTTTGCTACGGTTGGCACCTTAAGTCTCTGGTCCTCGCGAGTATGCCCTTTCTTGACTTGAGGGATTCGTGGTATTAAGCTCTCACTGGCTTTTTATCATGGTATCACATTTCTATTGTTTTTTTTTTTTTTTTTTTTTTTTTTTTTTTTTTTTATTTCTACGGCCTGTGTCTTTGCCATGGTTCCAAAATTATACGTTTTACTGTTTTATCATAACTTTTAAAATTATGCTAAAATTTGATTTTCTTGGGTGTTTAAAGTGAAGGTGGGGGTGTACGTGGAAATCTATATTTTTTTGGCGTGAGGATTTCAATAACATACTTTTTATTTTGATCCGCCACTGCTTTTAAGAATTTTCTAGTTCTTCTTCGAAATCCTTATATATTTATTTCATTATTAGTTTTAAAGTTAAGCCGAACATGTATAATTGCTACCATCCTAAATCATTGTCCAATCGTTACTCTTTTAAATTTCAAATTTATATAAAAATATTTTGATTTTCGGTTGCTATGGGCCGTCGTTTGATCTTTGCTATTCACATTTCTTCTATTTTTAGGAGAATAGGAGGGCTGAGGCTGAGAAAAGAATAGAAGAAAAGGAAGAAAAAGAAAGGCAGATGCTTAAATTAAAAAGAGAAGAGCTCATTATTGAAAAGAAGATACAAGAATTTCAGGTTATCCATCTACAGAGAAAGATGGAAAGAGTTCGTCAGGTTAGTTCAGTTAATCCGTTGAAGTATTAGTAATCAAGAATCTTGATTACTTTCTGGAAAATCCGTGAATATCGTAATTACACGGTGTTTAAAAATTAACTTTTAATTTTACTGCATTTTCAATGCAAGTATTATAGATTCACTGTTTCTGAGAATCTTCAGAGATTTGAAACTTAGATGGATTACAAGTCTTTCAACAAGTTTGAAGAAATCAATAAAAAGGACGAAATGAGAAAAACCAAAGGACTGGCGCAAGTGATCTTTTGAATAGCAGAATCAATTAACTCTGATTTAAGTTTTCAAGCCGGAATGACTGACCTTATTTTAAAATGTATATAAACCATATTGTCTTGACTTCAAAAACAATGCTTTTCCTCCTTGTGCCATTCTTTGGTATGTCAAAAAGAAATGAAACGTCAAGGTCTGAATATTGAAATATCTTTAATTTGTACTCGCTATCAACTTGAAGTTATCCCAGATGGGGCTACCTATTATAAGTCATCTTTTGAGTTTTTTTTCCCCAGATGGGGTTAATTTATAGTTTATTATCCCAGATGGGGCTACATATTATAAATCCGTTGAGTCCTTCAATCTAAATTTCTATAGATGTATATTACTTATAACGAGGGTGGTCAGAATTGTCCACCGTGGGACCTTTGATTTTAAAGACGTTTGGTTTAAGACTACTGAATTTAAAGGTTCCGCTCTAAGCTTGTGCGTCACTTTTTTGAAGGTAAAAATTATATGAGCATCCATCGATTGAAAAATTTGGCCTTTTTCCGAACACATTATATTACTACATTCCAAGTATCAGTAAATTTATATTAGGGTAGCCAAGATCACTTAGATTTCCCGTGGACGACTGCTTGGATGTGTAATTCATATTTGTCTATTGCCGTTCATTAAGAGGAGATTCATTGAGTTCAGATAAATTAGTGTTTTTGGTGTCTAGTAATATGCGGTCTTATGTTTCTGTAGATCTCTGATCTTGTGTCTCTCTTCTATATGAATTGTTTTGCAGCGAATCGAGGTGAATTTGAGTCAATGCTCAACTGTTATATAAGACAAACACTATCCAGACGCAATATTAAAATTAGTTTTACGCGGATAACTCAAAAGTGGTTGAGTGAGCTGACACCAAAATCATTTGCAGTATTATCAAAGAAAACTTTAAAAATCTTGCACAATGAGTAATGGGTTGAGGACTTCATTGCAACATAGAAAAGTGGTAGTTACTTCATTTGGGCAACAACAATGAAGAGCACACCTACATACCTTGTGTTGCCTCTGAAGCAATACACACAATTGTGGAAACCGATATTGAAAGAGATATTCGTCTTGTAATAGACAACCAGTTCAAACTTCATCCACATGCAAGAGACGTCGTTAGAGATGAGAGAGATGAGATTTACATCTGAAAAATGCCTATAACAAGCCCAGATAGGCTAAATTTGGACTTTGCAGTCAATTAAAGCACAAAAAAGGAAATATAATAGGGCTTGTCAGTAAAATAAAAAATCAAAATGTCAAAGAGATTTAAAAAAATCAGAACAGTTAAAACTCGAAGAGTGAAAGGGAATAAACAGAAAACACAAGGACAAATTTGGTCTGTCTAAGAAAAAAAAATACAAAACATAGTTTTATTTTTTTTTTTTTTTTAAAGGGATTATAAGAAGAAATCTCATAATTTGCAAAATGAACATTAAAACAAAAGTAATGCTTTCCTTGTAGAATACTATATAGAATACCTATGTATAATACTTTATATGTACAATACTTGTAGAATACTCAGAAATACTGTACATAGTAAAGAAAACGTGGTGAAATGATACTGACCTTTAATTTATTACAAAGTAATCCACTTCCTGGTCTATTTACTCTTCAAACCAGCAAGAAAAACTGAGGCCAATCCAAAAAGCCCATCAAGCATCAGATGGTAGAGTTAGAGTTACAACATGAAAGAAATTATGGAGACTTACCGCTCGAAGTATTTTCAGTTTAACTTAATCCTCAAGAAACGGTTTGGAGGGGTTAATATTAGCGAGCATTCTAATAACATTATTTTGAAAAACACAGGGTGAATGAATATAGATTATATCCTTAGGGGGGAAATCTTTAAGTTTTCGAATTATACCGATACTTCTTGATAATTTATTCAGAACGCTCTGAGTATTTCCCCAGCCATATTGAACTAAAATACTAAATATAGGGGAGAACTAAACTTGATATCAACATATAAATTATATCCTTAGGGGGAGAATGTTTAAGCTTTTGAATTACACCAATACTTCTTGATACTTTATTTGAAACGCTCTGAGTATGGCCTGTAAATTTTAGTGATTCATCCGCTATAATACCAATATTGCTGTCCTGCCTACTGATTGGTCACTAGCTTCTATTGAAGATGTACATGCATAGCAATTATCAGACTATCAAAAAAATACCCCCCCCCCCCCTCTTCCGTGGAAAATAAGGCTTATCTACAGTTAGAAGACCAGAGACAACGAGAAGCAATATATACAAGCGTGCCAAGTGCCCGGATCACGGCCTCGAAATTGGCTACACAGTTTTTTCTTTTATTTCTTAAAAATAGCGAATTGACATTTCTGGTCATAAAAACGATCTAAATGGGTCCAAGCTTCAAGGAAGAATTCGTATTTTCTTGGGGTGGTTGTAACGAACCTATTTTGACGACAAGCAGAGGCATTGTATGCTGTTAGAGGCCAGGTGACAATGAGAATCAATATATACAAGCCTGCCACGTAGCCGTGCTGGGGCCTGACGGCAAAGCCATGGCCTCTCGGTATAATATATATATATATATATATATATATATATATATATATATATATATATATATATATATATATATATATATATGTGTGTGCATACATGTATATATATATATATATATATGTATATATATATATATATATGTGTGTGCATATATGTATATATATATATATATGTATATATATATATATATATATATATATATATATATATATATGTGTGCATATATGTATATATATATGTATATATATATATATATATGTATATAATGTATATATATATATGTATATAATTAAAATTGGGAGGGAGAAACCAATAAAATCAGAATTCATCGAATTCCAGGCGGTAAAACGACACGTAAAAGTGGCTTAACATCTGGACTACTTGTAGAAGAGCTCTAAGTAAAATAGTGTTCGATTTGAAAACATAGTCCAAAGTTGAGATGAAGAGTACCATGCTATTGTACATTAGTTTAGTGGAAACAAGAAATCGTGGTAAAGCCTTGTCAGACTGGATTATCTACTTGCCCAAAATTTTTTATTCCTACCTTCAGTTTGTTTTCCAGATGTGTACTACCAGGGATCTGTTTGAATGTATGAGCTCCTCCGAGCTTGACTCTGATACTGGATACTTTGGAGAGAATCAGTTTGATTCCAGAAAGGTCTTGTTTGTGTTGAGGCTCATCGCCTTTTGGCTACCGCATTAATGAATTTGGAGAGAAATGAGTCGCCATTACATATATGCCATAAAGACATTTGAAAACGTTCGCTAGTGTTAATCACATGCAAGCAAAGAATGACCTTCTGTACTGTAGTACGAGTATTAGCTTAGTGAAAAGCGGGAAATTCCGGTATGAAGTATCGATGGTTAAAGCTGAAAGTATAGCTATAAGATGAGATCCCACTTAAATCAAGAGAGATGTGAGGCAAGGCAGCGTTATTAGTGCTCTTATTTTCAAAGACTGCAATTATTAAGATTCTAGATCGCATGTTAGCTCTCTTTCCTCTTATACAACTGATCTGTTGACTTATTTCTCCTTCTGCTTAGTATAACAAAGGTGGATTTAGGAGACGCCCTCATCAAATACAGAGTGACTTTTTGTCTATCGGTTTTTCCGTTAGCTTTGATAAGTTTTAATGCACTACTAAGTGATTCCGTCACCCTCGGAAAGAATCGGCAAAACCAGGCAATCTATCATGAAACTAACACCCTAAATAGGCCTAAAGCTCAGTTGCACCGAATTGTGGACGCTATTCCAGGAATTGCCTTGATTTACCGCTCAGGGTGTCAACGGCTTGTTACCTATCTTGCCAGCGCATTCTAGGAAGCATTTCATATCAGAAAGAAATATCGACAACATAAAAACCTGCTATTATAAGTAGGCTAAATTTATTTTCTATCTGCTAAAGGATCATAAGAGTAGCGTCGTCGCAAAAAGTTTGCCCATGCAAACAATATTCGAGAATTAGTGTATATTGAACAGATAAATCAAACCCAGTGAAAAGACATTTTCCACTAAATTTTGTTTGAATGATTTTCGATATTTCTATGCTTGCTGATTTTAGCTTTCTATTTTATTTATTTTCCATGCTACATTAAAATCTTTTATGGATGGTGGACTATTAAATGATTTTCGTGCATATATATATATATATATATATATATATATATATATATATATATATATATATATATATATATATATATATATATATATATACGGATGATCAGGAGATAATATAGACCTGTAAAATTAGGAGAATACAATTTTTTCTGAATTATTTACTATAATTGGTATCGAGAAAGTTCATCCAAAAACGGAAGCATATACATCCTTTTCACGCTGTACCGTGTACATGCAAAAGCATGTGCCGCATCGATCATTATAGCAAAATATTAAATGTACATATGTTTCTATTATACCTGTTGAACGGGAATTGATGTCTGATTGGGTGTATTTTGCGTCTTTTCATATCGTAAAGAGTGTTTAGCCTCCACCGCGTTTGGTTCAACCGCAATGATTTCACTTCCCTTTTTTCAGTTTGAAGAATGGATGAAGAACACTGAATTGTTGAAGAAGTTTGTTTGTACGAGGAAAAAGCCAAAAATTTATTATTTGCCCAAGATTTTAACCGAAAATTCTAAAGAGAGGCTAAAGCAGTCAATTGACGAAGTTCAAGGTAATTTCCATCCCAACTATGAAAAAGTTTTTATAGTAACAATCCTTGGCTTACGGGTTCGTTTATTAATCACTGTCGTAGTATCTTCAATTTAATATCTGTATACTGGAATTAGGTGAAACTCCCTGAAAAGATGTGGGAAACGTGTCCTCAAGTTTGTAAGTGGTTACAAATCAAGCTAGTAATTATATTTGCAGCAAATTTAATCTTCTAATCGTATGTTCCATTGAAAACTGAAATGTTAGTTAAAAATAATGGCTGTTTTTTAAACACAACAATATAAATTTTTGGAATTTAATAAAATAGGGCTATAGCTTTTTTAAATAATCAAATTTTAAAAAACCTCTTTTTTCCACAGAAGTTTGTCGAAGAAAAGTAAAGAGTTACATTAAACCCCAAGATTAGCAGAAATAAAGTTATATAATTTTTCCAGCGTAAAACTTGCATAAATCATTATCAGTAAATAAATGAAACCCAAAACTCCTACTGCTACTACTACTAACAAATCAATGCATGACTAAGTCGCCTGAGGCCATACAGCTACGCATGACTCTCCTCCATCCCAATCTATTCAAAATCTATCTCTTTAGATCCTTCCAGGAAGTCCCAGGTTTACTTAAATCTTTCCTAACAACTTCCTCCTACCCTATTCAGGGATAACCTGCTTTTCTTTCACAAGGACGATCTTTGGCAATGCTTCATCCTTCATCTGCAGAACGATTCATGTCAACCTTTCTCTCATTATAGCACTAGAAAGTAGGATTGAAGCACATTTTTTGTACAGCTTTCTGTTTCAAATACACTTAGACTGGTACACAAGAGAATCTGTAGACAAATCCTCCGTAAAACATCTAACAAATCCTTTTGCTTTTGGAGCAAAACCCTGCTTCAGAGCCATGTTTGGCCACTGTAATCACTTCCAATAATCTAATCTGGGCTCGCAGACTTATCTTCCTATTCTTCCATACTTGGTTGAAATGAAATTTAGAAATAGAAATTGCCGAAAAGAAATATCCTTTATTTCTTTTTTTTGCATGGTTATGATATTAAAATGAGTATGCTTCAAATACATACTGATTGCTGTACAGTGGGAACGGCCCTTGTTTTTTCTCGATTTTCAATTTTGTTCTAAATTTCATCTAATACATCTATTTTAAACTTTGATAAAACGGCATTTAGTATAAGTCTGTATCAGTTTGGTCCAAATTAATTGCAGGCACATAATTACATCCTCGTTATTAAATAATATTAGATAATCATTGACGATACTTCCGAAACTGATGTTGGTGTTAAATATAATGAAAAATGAGAGACTGAGGTATTCTAACTGTGAAAGTAGTACTTCCCGTTAGAGTACTTGTGGAAAATAGCAAAACCAGCACACAAGAAAAAGGAACTAGAAGAATCAGAAATTGGACTTATAGCATTAATGAGGTCCTATTGTCATTCTTTATACCCTGAGGTGCAGTTAATTGCGTTTCGTATGTGATGTTTTGATAATTTCATCTATTGTACTTTGGAACTCTTCATTTCTCCCAACTTAACAAAAAGCGGATTTTTGCACACCATAAAACAACAGAAAAAGGTTACGGTATAGTCTATGAACTGTTGTAGGAAGCCATGTTTTACTTTTGTGCATTCTCTATAACCATACGACTAGCTGAATGCATTTCAATCTTTTTTAATCCATTTCAAATCATTGAAATACACAAATGACGACTAAAAAGAACCACAAAAGTAGATAGTCCTAATTTGTGTCTTATCATATACTGAAATAGAGTTTATTGAAATAGATCGAAGTGAACAATTTGAGTTATTAACGGAAATTTCATATAAAGTATTTGCTTGAAAAAGTGCTCTAGAATGAATTTCATCAATAAAACTCTAAGAAACGAGTAAAAAGATAGAACGATTAGAATTAAACATATTCTTCGAAAATCAGTCCCCTTAGATCAAGAGAAAGACAATATTCGGAAACACTATATCCTAGTTCACAACTAGTAGAGGAATATGGACCAGAAGTATCTCCCCTCTCAATTAAGCTATACGGAATGGAAATACTTGACCATACGCATATTATTATTCATCACAGATCCATATCCCTGGTACTAGGTAATTTACAGCAAAGATTGGGCACAAAATCAATGTAGCTTTGCTATTAAAGAGTTCTTTATAGTGTCTTATAATAAATTTCTAGATTTCTGAACACCATCATAGACAGCATAAAGGATATCAGGGAACGTGTGTTCATACATACATATTCATGTGTGAAATTCACATGATATCGAATAAGCATTAATTTACAAGTCTATAACGCGTTTGAAACCAAAATTTAGTAAGCTAAATGAAGAAAATTTTCTCGAATATAATGTTCTCAAAGTTGTAGTAAATAGGAAAATTGATCAAATTGACAAAAGACTCAAATTTTATGACCTGGATATTGCCCTTCGTTTTTGTTCCTTGCCTTTGCTTTCCTAAAGTTCTGGATTGAATTTTTTTCACAGACGAAATAAAAGATCGTCAAAATAAACTTGAAGAAGAGCTCCTTCAGATGGATGAAGCATTCCGAGTCAAATGTGAATATCTTAAAAAGCCCAGAATTTCAGTGGAAGATAAAACAATGGAGTACTATGCTGAACCTGTCAATGACCAAGAAACTAATGTAGAAAACACTTGGGAAACAACAGAAGAAAATTTGAATCGTGGAATAGAAACACTTGAACCTCCGGTCTCGCCAAAAGTGGGAGGTAAGTTGGCTTGATATTTCAATTTATTGAAGTCCACTTTACAAAAACTGTGAGCTCAATAGAGGAAGAGAAAAACTGTATGGCACTTACTTGGGAATATAAACATTCAACCCTCTTCCATAAAAACCTATAAGAAAAAAATTTGCTAGGTTTTCCATACGCTTCCTTTTAAATAGGTGTCTCCTGCGTAATTGTACCTTCTGTAGGATCAGGAACATCAAACTAAGACAAAAGAGCAGTTTCTCTTTTGTTTGTACTTAAACACAACAGAAACTTAATGTGCGTGCCAAAAACCGACGTGACTTTCTGTTATCTGGTGCTCTCAACCAAGAAGATACTTGGAAGACGTGTTGCTGCACTGCTATATCTAATATAGCCATTACAAGCCTGTTGTAACTGTGCGCCACGAGGTTTGCATTCTTATGTAAGTTACGCACAGCTTGATCTATAACGAGTGCTCATATTCTTCTAAAATCTGAACCATAATTAAGCCTTTAATATCGTTTCCGATAAATCTTGGTTTCTTCAACTAAAATATAATTAAGTAAGTAGAGATAATAAGTCAAGAGAAAATAAGTCATTTAAAATAAGTAGAGAAGATTTGTAGGCTTATTTGGATCGGAGGGGAAATGGAATTTTGATTGGTGAGAAAAGAAAGTATCAAGGGAGAAAAGGGGAGAAGGTAGAATCTATTGCTTGTCCTATGTGTGGATCTCAGGGTGAAAGTTTAATACATGTTTTGTGTGAATGTGTCGAATAGAATGAATGGAGGCGAGAGATGTATGGCGAAGAAAAATTGAATGAGATATGGATGGTAAATAGAATGAAAGAGACAAATTTCCTGAGTATGAAAAGGATAGCAAGGTTTGTCAGGATTGCAGCGTTACATCCTGAGCGTTTTCTTAAATAGTATTAATTTATTTTAGTTAATTTATTGTTTGTTATGTAAATTTCCTATGGCCCACGGGCTTTTTCTGGAATAAATTATTATTATTATTATAATATAAGGCATAATCAGATCAGACGAGCACTGTAAATAGTACACTAAAAGCTGGGTTTTTGTACATTCCCTCAAAGATCAAGGAAGTGATGTCATTGAAGTTAGATTATTGTATAAAAAAATTATGGCTTATCGGTTACAAGGCGTTAATATAGGGTATTAGCCCAAAATCATAACTATCAATAGAAAGACTGCCTCGAATATGCTTTAGTCTTGATAAATGAAGAAAAATAGGGTTAATATCGAGCCTTACCTTAGGCCTGTGTCCAACTTATCTGGATCGGTGTTCACAATTGCTGAGGCTTTTATAGAAATACACATATGAAAATACCAAAACAACAAAACTGCGACACAGAGGGTTTAGTGCCAATTTCCAAAAATTTCAAGTAATATTAACACTAAAAATATTTAAAGATAAAAAAAAAATTTCTGTTCTAGAAATCACTCTACCCAGTACTAAGTATTCCACTCCTCTAAGTATTCTATTCCAAAAATAAATTGCAGTTGTTCAGTATTTAATTTACTCCAGTCGAAGAATTTTTTCAAGTAGTTTACTGAGAGTAGTAAGCACCGTTATAGGGTAGTAACTAAAGCATTAGTTGTTTTTTATTTCTTTGGTTTTTTTTTGCTAATTTTATCGAAAATTTTGATAAATATTATTAGGTACCCCAAATGTGGTATGGGCCTATAAGTCGTTGACTAAGTTCTTGTCCCTTTCGGCGCCTAATATCCAAAGCTAGATTTTAACTACTTATTACTATGTTCTCAAAGAAATGACACAATCTTGTGACATTTGTACTAATTTGTGCAAATGTTACTACACTTAAGCCATTTGATCTATTGTTCTACAAACTTGCTTATTCAATATAAATCAAATTTTTCGACTTCCATAAATGAAAAAAATTTACTTCAATACGGTAAAGTCGAGCTCAAGGTGCTAAATTTCTTAAATGGGAATCAAAACTTGAATATACAGGTCATGCACATTTATCTATTGTACACATAAATACTCTGGCACATTAAATACAAGGCAAATGTGAGGACTGGGAAATTGTGGGTACGGAACCATCATGAAGGAAACAGAGTAGCAAATAAAAAACAACGATTAAAAAATTGTCTGTTTTTCGTATATATGTAATCCAAGTTGCAAAACAAGGAATTCATTGTTGAAAAATGGAGGTAATAAACGCTTCACAAGTAAAATAGACTAGAGCTAGAAGACATGCCCAATTTACTGCGAAAATTACCAAGTTCAAAATTTGATAGAGTTGTATGTAAAACTTCGTTGGATCCAATGAAAACCTAACTTAAATGTTTGTTTCTACATTCAGTCATAAGGACATAATGAGCCAAAAGTATACCAATTATGGAGATGGCCCAACCAACTTTGTTGTAAATTTTATGGCACAATTTCGTATAGACCCCAGGCTCACATCTTCTTTTTGTTTAGAGTTTAGGATTTGACTGCTTTATTTGTGTTTTCGAAGCTCATTATCAAAGAATTAATTACAAGATATGCTTAGGAGCAGACTAGAAAGTATGCTTTTTTGCAGATGAGTGAGGGGTTGGAGCACTAAAACTGTGTTTCTGCAAGTCAGCTGAAAACTATGAGTCAGAATTGTTTTATAGATTTCGAGAGCAAGATAATAGAAACAAATTATTGCAAATTAAATTAAAACATAACAATTCAATTTTTGTTTCAAATATGCTTCGTAACTTCATATCCTGCTTGTAATTTTTCCTTATGTTTCCTGTTGTTTTTTTTTTACACTTTATGTCGTCATTTATCTTTGAATTTCAACCTGTGATTTTCTGCTAGCAAACATTTTGTTCTGGCTTCACTAAGTAAACTATTGCTGAGAAATTAGCAGCAGAGAGTGTGATGAAAACATTATTTATGTTGAAAGAGTTTTCTGGGTTGCTTAGTTTTTTAAGTCGTCATTTATGTTGCTGATAGCTTATTTTCTTTGCAGAATCGCCACATTTTTATGAAAACGAAGGAGAAGATAACGTTATCGAGAAAGTGGTCACTGAGGAAGTAAGTAAGAAGCATCAAGAAGAGATTTCTGGAAATGAAAAGGGGGGAAGAGGCAAACATAATAGTGACGTTGAATCCCCAGAATCTCCCAACAGTCAAAATGATGTGATTTCACCAATGTCGCCTGACTACAGTTCTATTTTACATAAAAAAAATCCAAGTGAAATGATAAAAGCTGATTGAGACAGATTTAGTTATTTCTTTCTTTATCGGGAATCCATTATCTCTTTTGTTTATTCATCAACTATTACTGTATACAACTAATAACTTTTGTCAGAAACTAGTGATAAACGAGCTTCACAATTCTTTTTCAAATTGATACAAACCTGAGGACATCTTTTTTTAAATAGTGGAAGTAGTTTCTTCTTAGAATATAATATTACTAAATATGTATCTCAACTTGGGATTTTTGCATGCTCTTATGGTTCTATCTTGAACAGTTCAGCATGGCCTTTGATCAAGAAGGTTCCCTTTTTAAACCTTGAAGTGAAAAAAACTTTCACTGATTCTGAGATGGGACTAAATTTCACACTCGTCCACCAAGAAGTTGCTTGTTTTGTCTTAAGAAGTCGTTTGATTTTTTTTTTTTGTCTTCATTTTTATCCTCATGTCCAAATGAAAGGGTATATCTTGCATATTTTTGTGGAAAAGGTTCGTCTAGTGTATTTTTATCCGCTGGTCACGTTTTCAGAGGCCTGTTTACCTCATTAGAGGCAGCAGATCCCAGCAATGATTAAAAAAAGAAATGTATTTTCCTGTGGCCATTATTGAAAGACCACCAGTTGTGTCAGTTGGGGGTGAGTGGTGTGGCAAATACCGCTACCACCCCAAATTATTTTGGCCCCTTCCTCTAGATTTAGAAAAATACTTTAATTTCAGCTTTTAATTTGTCTTTTTTTCGCTGCTTTCATTGAGAAAATTGAAAAACAGCAAATGTACCCCCTCCCTTAGATTTGTAATAATACCCCTCTCCCCCTAGTTCATGTGAGTTAGCTCCACTGAATACTACGAAAGAAAAATGTATGCACTGTATACCAAAACGTCCCATGCAATTTGGATACACAGTGTTGTTTTACAGATTTGGTCTCCTTTAAATCCGTAGGCCATAATGCTGCAACAAATACCTTCAGTAGCTCACATTTTTTTTCTGTAAAATTGTGAAAAAGCAAGATAAGCCATGATTTGTGGGTACGAGGATGCTCTCTTTTATGTCATTTTTTAGAATGATTGTAACATTGTTATTTTAGGAAGCAACTCATTGAGAAACATTCGGCCACCAGTGAGCAAATAAGTTGTGCTTTGTTATGAAAAATAACAATGCATATTCTTCTTCCTTGTTTGCTTCTCCCATCTTTTTGGATTTTGTGTTGAACAGGATCAGAAATAAAAAGTGTTTTCAGTTTAGTTGTATCTTCTTAAAATATACTTCGCATATTTCATAGGCATTCGCTTCAAGTGACATTAAATTGTACTACAATCAAGTGATCATACACAGGGCTAGGTACATGAACTAAGCAAATTATTTTGCTAATCTATCATGTTTCTAATCCTCTATGTTCAAAATTCAGGAAAGTTGTCCCTATTTTAGAGCTTTAAGTTACATGAGGCTGCAAAGACATATCCTTGCTAAATTAGCTATCATGCTCAGATTCGCAAGATAACAATAGATCTCATGTTGATTTTTCACAGAAATTTTCTAAGGTTGGTAGTCTTGATTAAATTGAGTGAGCTATGATTGAATCGTAGAAAAGTTCAATTCTTTGAAAATGTTTTTAGCCACAAAATTCATTCTACGGGTCAAGACGATGTAAAAAAAAGGCTTACAGATAAAAGGACATTCAAGATGTTTAATAGTATATTTAGAGTAAACCACTGAGACAGTCTCCTCTACATCCTCTCAAATTTTCATTTTTTTGTGTCACCATTTAAATATTGATTCGAAAAAAATGTGTAGTTATACGCCAGTCGTTTCTCCCTCCGACAAAGATCACGCCAGTCATTTCTTAAAAACTTCTTTGCTATTCTGAAAAGTAGACTTTCCCCTTCTTAGAATTTTGCAAAGGTTTTACAACTATACCGAGATCCTTGCGCTTTGGAATGCAAGTTTCTGACTTTTTGTTGGCTCTCCAATTAACCAACCATGTACTTACTGTCATAGGAGAATCTATCTTGTCTAGGCTTTCTTATTGTTATTTCACTGACATCAGAAGTCTAGTTAATAAAATGCCCAATCAAACTTAACATTAAGATAGAATTTTGCACAACTATATCGCAGTTCCATTAGAACGAAACCAGATTTTTTATCATTTTGCAGGTGCCCCTTCTACTACTCTTGGAAAAGCATTAAAGTATGAAAAAATACTTGAAAGCAAGAGGGGAATGTAATAAATGGTATAGTTGGTACTTTGTACCAAGTTGGAGACTCATTCAATTCTTGGACAATAAAAAAAAGAAAAATGGTTTAAGTATTTCAATTAGTTGCGATTCGTTGATGATTAATTTGTAGCAGGTTGAAGTTTAAAACTTTAAACTAGAGGTCTCTGCAACAGCGTTTCTGTTTACGATCGCAAGAACATCCTCCGAAGTTTCTACGACCACGAGGGAGAGGTTAGAAATGAGGAAGGGGCAACCGGCCTCCTATACGGAATAAAATTTGCTCATTTGGGGTTTAATGTTACTCTAAACTTTCGTAGTAACAGCCTAGACCAGAAATATTCCCAGAATTCGAGAGAGATTATATATCAATTTCTTCCTCCCCTCCCCCTTCCTTAGAACTAACTTTTTACTTATCGGAAATCTCAATGAGAGTTAAGATGTTTTGGCATTAACATGCACTTTTTGATGTATCTGCTTCCCGCCTTAACGACAAAATGATCAGAGAACCCTACTGTAGAGGTTTCAAGCTTTCATCTACTAATATTTGGAATTGTGTATTTTTTTTTTTTTTACCAAAGAATGATCATGGATAAAAACAAAAACAAGTAAAATAACGGTTAATTATCCTAAGACAATGAAATTTGTTTAAACCTTAAGAATATTTCGGCTCTATATCCAAGAGCCGTCCTCAGCGAACTTCATATATAAATAAAATAAAATAGGATCTTTAAAACTATAATTAAAACATTCCCAAATTTGTTGTTTTTATGATGGGAAGGTAGTGTGGTCTTCGTCGTTACTTAAAGATCATGGACCTGTTTCGTTAGCTTTTTTTATTCTCCCAGGGGTGATTGTATAGACCAAGGGTCCTAGAAGATCAGGAGAGGGTTCATTCAAATTAAAATCTTAAGTCACCAAACAGAATGGAGGGCAACTAGCCCCCTTCCCATGCCTCTTCTTTTACCCAAAGACATCTGAACGAAATTTTGATGTAGCCATTTGGTTCATTATCATTGAAAGTTCCAATAAATTTGCCTCTGGGTATGACTCCATCTCCATCGTTTACATATAGTATTTGTTATTGGAAGACACACGGACATATTTTATGGCGGGGGGGGGGAATTCCCCGAGGGAGGATTTTCAGTGCGAAGAAATTTTCTGGAAACAATTTCCCTGAAGTCTCTGCAAAATTTATTTGTCTTTCTTTTTCTTTAGACGCACAATTTTATATATGGAGAGAACGTTAAGGGGAAATTTTTCAGCGGGGATCAAATCGTCTTGTAGGATTTTTCTGTGGGTAATGTCCACAAGAGTGATGCAGGATGACACCTCCCTTCTTATTGCACACAAATGATTCTGGCATTTATTTTAATGATTTATTTCACTGAATTGATTTACTTCATATTACACTAATGTGTTATTAAGGAGGGGCAGTAGGGAGTGGCATAACTTTGTCAAAGTCATGGGAGGGGTAGAAGTTGGAGCCAATTTTCATAAATCAAATGAAAGTGGCAGTGGAAACTGAAAAATGGGTCATATATTACCATAAAGGCAAAGATGTACTAAAGAAAACTGACCTGTTACTCTGGATACTTGAATTATGCAGGCTTATCTTAATTTTAACAAGATTTTTGCAGAAACCAAATTTAAGCTGATTGGGCAAACTGATGTCTGGGAGGGTAAACTTGAGTCTGGAGGGGGCAGTTGCCCCTGCCTCATAGCAAATTACGCCCCTAGTGGTAAGTCATTGTGTATGGGGGACGTTCAAGAGTAATTAAAAAACGCTTAATTGTGTATTTTATAATTGTTGCCCTGGGGGCTCTAGGGAGCACAGCATCCCCGGAGGTATAGTTACTAGACCTTTTGCATACTTTGAACAAAATGAATTGTCAACATACCCCGTAGGCCCTAGTTTCAATTTAGTATCCTCAGCCTTTCCGTAGATATTGCTTATATGCCCTTTTGACAACTAGTATGTTCGATGTATATTTTGATTGTGTTGAACATTCTTCTTCAAAGCTGTGGAGGGTTATGTCATCTCCATAGGCGTTGTTATTTCAAATTTTTGATCGAATGTTTTAGAGACAGGCCAGCTAAAGAGGGCATAGGAGGGGCCTGGCAGCCCTCCAACCACTTTAAAACCACCCCCTCAACTTTTCCTGGAAGTCTTAACTACTACCCTCAGCTGCTCTTAAGATATCACAGATCCACCTTTTGGATAAACGAGACCCACATAGTGCCTTATGATTTAGTTAAAGGTGCCCCTCAGTATTCTCCAAAGCTTCACCTGAATACCCTTGGACTTATTAGATGTACCCAGAATCAAAACTATCTCCTTTTTTCGATGATAAATCTACATGTAAACAATTGACAAATTGCTTAATTTACAGTCTTTGCCCTGGGCTGTGAGGAGCGTGGGCGCCGGCAGAGGGAGGGGGCATGGCCCCCCGCTGGAAATTTGGGACTATAAAGTAATTTTGAGGAAACCAAAGAGAAGAGAGCAGAATACGGGAAAACCATAGAAAAAATGTGTGTTGTCCCGTTGATGGCTGCCTGCCAGATTTTGACACTTAATAAGGAAAATGTAAGTTCTAATTTGTGACCGAGTGATCTCTTTTCAGTTTTCTACAAAATTTTTGTCTATATGATTTGATTGGAGTAACAAACCAAAAAAAAAATCAAATTCTTCATAATACTGAATGGTAAGTAAATAACGATCCTGGTTAATTAGGAAAGTACAAGAGTCTAATTATTGATAACATTAAATCAAAGAATCAACCTTTTATCATGATCCTAAATATGTATTTGTTTATTATTAATTAGTTCAATTAAAAGTACGCAAGAAAGTTCATATAATTACAGAAAACAACTTAATAAGGGTCAATTTTGGTAAAAGATATGCCGTCAACTTTTGCTTGCATTGCAAGAGTACCCACGAGCTGATATATGAAGCCATTATAATCAATAATGCTTCCCCTGAACGGAATGCTGGGAATTTTCGTATTTTCCTCGTGAATGGATACGTTTTCGTATTTTGTTATCGTTTATTGATGTTTTTTCAGGAGTGAATGTATTTATCTAGTTGTCACTTTGAAAAAGATTTGATTTTTTTACAGTTATGATGTATAAAGGTGTCAAATATATTGTTAATTTGTATTCAAAATTAAATTAAAATATTTAATTAGAAATTGTATTTGATTTTCTTAATCTTAGTCTCAATGTTTTACTTTGAACAAACTAATTTGATAATGCGTTAATATTTACAAGCACTGAGTCTAAAGGCATTAAATATTTTGTTGTTTGATAACCAAGTTCAAAACTGTCGATATTGTTAAGAAAATATTCTTCCAATCCTTCGGCATTGCTCAACAGAACTGAATGCTAGGAGTTTATATCGTTGTTTTTGTAAGCAGTCTATTGTTTTGTGTATTTTTTGTAATTACTTTTTTTTCATATTTTACTCTGACATACTTTTTCCATTGCCTTTAGAAAAATGTTTGTCACTAAGCTTCCTAAACAAGAAAAAACAAAAAAAAAAATAAAATATTCAGCTGACAGTAAGAACCATCATTAAAACATAAAACGAGCAGAAATTATTATGTATATAAGGGGGGTTGCCCACTCCTCACGCTACTGTTTTTAAACACTTTAAAAAGAAGTTACTTATCGTTATAATCAAACAACCCTTGTGCTTCAGAAGTCATGCTTTTTCTGCATTACCAAAAGTATAGTATTCAAAAGACTTTACACTTTCGTGAAATATAATCAAACAAATTGGAAAGGTTTGTCAACTCGCTCATAAAACAAAAGTTTTTTTATTTGGTTAGAATTTTTTTTTCAATTGCAAATTTTCTTAAAAAACTTGGACAGTAGCCAAACTTCACAGTACAGATAAGGAGCTGAGAAGGAGACAGTCCCCTTCATGTAAAGAATAATCTGTTCAAGAGGTTTCAAATCTGTTTCTCGCTTTTATTTGAAAAACTCCTTTTTTATTTAATTTCTGATTGCTTTCCAAATCATACCCAGACCTAAAAAAGGTATAATTTGAGGTAAAGGTCCCTTAAATCCCTGGTTAATTGCTTTTCAAATTATAAATCTATAATTGTACGTTGATTAGTACTGACCTACGTTTAACTTTGCAATTTCAAATTTGGATAAAATTTGAATATGCTTTAAAAATTGGCGATGAATAATATTACTACCTTGTTAATATTACTACTAAAGAATTTCAGTTGGATGAAAAGGAGTATTATTGTTCGTATGGATAAAAATTCTTGGAGACTTTTGATCCTTTACATAACTGAAACTATCATAACCTCTACAATGGTATTTTCTATCAATAAATACATTACACACATTTGTTTAGGTACATTGAAGTACTTCATATAAAAAGAAAGAGAAAAATATTACCATTAAAAATTGTTGAAAACTCAGTTCCTAGTAGTATTTGCCACTCCAAAAAAATTTTAATAGTAAAATAGCCTAGAACTCAAAATCTCATCACTGTTCAATGTGTCTTTTTTATTGTCTTCTCAAATATGAATACACAAAAAAGCATGGTAATATAATCAAATAATTTTAATCAAATCTGTAAATATCTTCCACGAAGAGACCTGACAACTAGACTATCATATCTTGTTTGGCAGTGACTGTTTTATGGTTTTTGCTTTTCCTAATCAGTCATTTAGTACATCCTAGGAAATTTATAACAGTAAGATAGCCAGGAGTTCAAAATTCTATTAAAGCTCATTGTGCTTTTTGTAAGCTCTTTTTTAAAAATGAATACACAAAAGCATATTAATATGATCAAAAGCTCCTTTAGTATACACTTTTCAAATAATACTCCACAAGAAGTATGTAAATATGAGCAAAAGATTTTAGTTTTGCCTTTACACAGGATTTCATTGGCTGTTTATAAACTGTCAGATGCCGTCCTGGCCGAGTGGGTTGGTGTGCTGGATTTGGGAGCCCTTGTCTGAGAGGACGTGGGTTCGAATCCCAGCGTACCCAATTCTTCAGTTTGGGAAGGGGGTCAGTGGCGTGACTCTGTAAGCTTAACCAGAGTCGACCCAACTCTAAATGGGTACCTGGAGAAATCTGGGGAAGGTAAACAGGAAGGGTGTGCGAAAGCACAGGATGGCTGGCCCCCAACCCCCCATTGTACTTCCTGGCTGAAGGGCCAAGAAACAGAGATCAGCACCACCGGTACGGACTGTAAAGTCTAATGCCGTATCCTTTACCTTACCTTTACCAAGAGTAATAGCTTTTCTTTGTGGGGATAAATTAAATTCCTAGCGATAACTCCTCTACCATGTCCATATAAGTTTGAGCTTTAGGCTATTTTTTCTGCAGGCCATCAAATTTGTCCTTCCAAACTTCAATTAGTAAAAAAGTTTGTTCATTTGACCTTCCAATCCCCTTTGTAAGTCCCACGGCTTTATTTTCAAATTTGTTGCTTGATTAGGCTCCCATAAAACGGAAAAGCCTGTCTTTACTTCCTGATTTTTGGATGCAGGCCCGTTTTCGGCATTTTTTTTCTGCCGTACACAGAAACGAAAAAATGGAACAACAGTAGCAGTTTGTACTACCCGTTTCCCAGTTTTCCAGAAAATGCCCAATGTAGACGCGCCTTTAGCGTTTTTAGAAGGCATAAGAAGTCAACTGCAAAACACATGCATAGAATTAGTATTGTGTTTATGTCCTAGTCTAGACGAGATAGTCTGCCAGCAAGTAAAAATATATTGTGGTAGAAGGTCAATTCAGTTTTACCTTTTTAAGGTGATCTTCACGAATTAGGAACTGGAAATTGTATTGTTTTGTAGTAGATTGGTCCAGATTCATCTTCTAGACTAACACAGAAATCAGTTATCAAAATGAGAAATAGGCTATGCTATATGGTTCCCTGATTGTTACTCTTTCTAAACGTGACCGTTAAGGCCATCACAATTGTATACTGGATCTCCCCCCTCAATGCCTTGATATTTGTCTAAGCTTTGACAAATATTCTGGGTATTGCTCTAATATATGACCACATCTAAAGAAAACAAGATGTGACAACTGACATAGGGACAAGTAAAAGCACAATTTGATTGGTTTTTTATTCTGTTTCCAAATATGCTAATCATTTCACTTTCAAATATCCCCTCTTTTTCATATGGTCCCATATATAGCCCTAATGATGTATTTCTCCATTTAATTGATCTATGTGTAAGTTATAGCTCCTATATTAAACAACTTATCAGTATTAGTCTGTAGTTAGGCCTACTCTAAAAGAGACACTATAAAATTTTGAAAACAACTTTTTGAAATCCCAAAATACTTAACCTAGATCATTCCTAAAAAAGAACTTCACTTTACCCCACCTTCTCCCTAATATGCAAAAAGCCTATATAGCCCAAATTATATGATTCCTATGTGTTTTACTGTTTCTTTGTTATGTAACTCTTTTGTTCAAATATATTCAGCTGCAAAGAAGTAACATCAACAAAATCAAGAAATGGAAAAATGCCTAGGAATCTATAATTAAGGGTATATATTTGCATATTGGGCAGGAAGAGTATAAAATAAAATGAAGTGCTTCTAGGAATGAAAAGATAGACAGTGGCATTTATCCCCTAGGAAATCCATCCTTTGAGTTATGCTCCTCCCTCACTAACTACAAAATAATCAAATAGCAAAAAGTATTCTTCAGAATACAAGGAGGAGAAATTCATCTCAAAAATACAAAAAAGGAGAAGCCCTTTTCAATGGTAGGCTAATACTACTAAAAAAATTACCTTAATTTGCACTTCAGAGTGATAATTTAATCCAAGACAAATATAAAAGAGATAATTTATTTAATCCAAGAGATATATAAGAAAAAGATCTTGTAGGGAAAATCCTCATCATGGGCACCAAAAGGCCCCCTCCCACTTGGAAATTTGGAACTATATTGTAATTATAAGGAAACCAAAGGAAAGAGAGCAGAATAGAGAAAATCCATGGAAAAAATGCATGTTGCCCCATTGTTGGCTGCCTGCCAGTAGGATTTAATGCTTAATAAGGAGAATATAGGTTCTAATTTGTGACTGAGTGACCCCTTTCCAGTTTTCCACAAACATTTTTTCTGTATGATTTGGTTGGAGTAAAAAAAAAAAAAAATATAGATTCTTTGTAGTAATGAATGGTAAGTAAATAATGATCCTTGTCTAGGATGAAAGTATAAGAGCCTAATTATTAATAACATAAAATCAAAGAATTAGCTTTTCATGGTGGTCCTAAATATATATTTGTTTATTAGTAATTTTTGCAGTTATTAGTACACAACACCTTATATTACCTTAAATCACAGCTTGGAGTGATATAAGGATTTTCTGTCATCATAATTATAGAAAGCACAAGGAAAACAACTTAATAAGGGGCAATTTTGATAAGAATATACTGTCAACTCTTGCTTGCTGTGCAAGAGTACCCATGAGCTGATATATGAAGCCACTTATAATTAGAAATGTTTCCCCTAAACAGAATCACATTGAAAAAGATTTAATTTTTACAGTTATGAAGTGTAAAGGTGTCAAATACAATTGTTTTTTTTTGTATTCAAGATTAAATTTAAAAATTGTATCTAATTTTTTAAATCTTAGTTTTAATGTTTTATTTTGAACTAACTACTTTTATAATGTGTTTCTTTTTACAGTTGTTTTTGTAAGTAGGCTATTGTTTTGTACATTTTTTTAATTACTTGCTTTTTTCATTTTTATATACTTTTACTGTAATTGATATACTTTTTGCATTGGCTATAGAAAAATGCTTATCTCTGAGCTTTGTTTAAAAAAAACAAGTTTTCAACTGAAAGTAAGGAGCAACATTAAAACTTAAAACAAACAGAAATTATCATGTATGTCAAGGGTTTTCCTCCTCCTCAACACCTTGCTCTTCACACTAGTTTTTGGCACTTTTACAAAAGCTACTTATTTTTCTAATTAACCAACTCCTGTGTTTCAGGAGTTGTTTTTAAAGAATTGGGAAAAAATTTAAACTTCAGTATAAAGAGCAAGGTGTTGATGAGGGGGGAACCCCTCTCATGTACTGATATAATTTATTGTTTGTTTTATTTTTTAATGTTGCCCCTTACTTTCAGTTGAAATTTTTTTTAATTTTTTATCATTTTTTAAATAATGCCAGAATATCTGGCTCCGCCTCCATAGATAAGTCCCCCTCCCCACAGAAATATCCTCTCGAAAATTCTACCCTTGTGACAATTTGCATGGACAATTAATTTTAACATCTCCATGTGTAAAATTGAATTGGTAAAATAAAATTGAATAAAGAAATTTGTTATAGGAATTCTGGCAAACTCTCTCAAGAAAAATTTTCCCTGAAAAGTGTCCTAATCATCCCCTGGAAGCTCTCCTCTCCATGGTAAATCCTCCCCATACAAAATCTTCCCAGCAGAAAATTCATCCTCTCCTCCCCACCCAAAAATATATGCATACTTTGCAATAACAAATACTATATGTAAACTATGGGCAAATTAAAAAATTTGCTTGAAATTCAACCACAAATTAAAACCCTGGGACTGTAGGGGTGCTATTTTATCTCTAAAGACACTGTTATTAGGCCTTTCGACTATGCTGAACAAAACAGCTGTCTGGAAATTTTGATCAGACAATTTTGGGAAAAAGGTGGTATGGGAGGGAGCCTAGCTGCTTTCCAATTTTTTTTGTCACTTAAAAAAGGCTCTAGAAATTTTCGTTTCCATTAAAATGAGCCCTCTCCCGACGTTCTAGGCCCACTGGGCTGATACAACCACCCCTGAAAAAAAAAACACACACAAAAAAAAATAAACACACATCTTTCTTCTAACAAAAATAACAAGATTCTTCATTTTTGCATATATGAACTTGAAACCTCTACATCAGAGTTCTTTAATATGCTAAATCTGATGGTTTGATTTTTATTAAAATTCTATGACTTTTCGAGGGTCTTTTCCCCTTTTTTCAAAAATCAGACAAAGTTTCTCAGGCTTGTAGATTTCGATGAGTGAGAATAAACTTGATAAAACTTATATATTTGGAATCAATGTAATAAGCCAATTGTTGGTATCAAAATTCCGTTTCTTAGAGTTTTGGTTATAATTTAGCTGGGTCACTCCTTACTAAGTTCATTACCACAACTGATTGATTACCCATCAAAATCCCAACAGAGATCATTGAAATATTGGACTTTTTTCTGAGTTACATTCATAGAACTTTACAGTTTCATGAAATGAATTTAAAAAAATAGAAAAGGTTTTTCAACTAAAGTAAGCAGCAAGTTGAAACTTAAAACAAAATCAAATTACCCTGTATACAAGGGGGACTGTCCCTTCTCAACATCTTGCTCATTAAACAAAAGTTTGTTAGTGCCTTGAAAAATCTTTTTTTTTTCAGTTGCAATTTTTTTTTCAGAATTGTTTACAAAAGCCTCACAGTAACTTCACAGTAAAGGGTAGGGAGCTAATGAGGAGACAGCCTCTTCATGTAAGAAAATGATTTGTTCAAATGTGTTTCAAATCTGTTCCTTGCTTTCAGTTAAAAACCTCCTTTTTTATTTAGTGTCTGATTGTTTCCCAAATCATACCCCGGCCTAACCTAGATATAACTTGAGGTACTGGCCCCTTAAATCCCTGGTTAATTGCTTTTAAAGTGTCTAAATCGATAATTGTACATTTGTTAGTATTGTCCTATGTTTAAATTTGCAATTTCAATTTTAGATAAAATTTGAATATACTTAAAAAATTGGCTATGAATAGTAATTTTGGTGAATAGTAATTCCTTGTTAATGTTACTAGTAAAGAATTTTCGATTGAATGAAAAGAAGTATTATGTTTGTATGGATGGAAATACTGCAAGACTTTTGGTCTTCAACACAACTGAAGCCATCACAACCTCTACAACAGCATTATCTTATTGATAAATACATTATGTACATTTGTTTAAATACATTCAAGTACTTCATGTAAATAGAAAAAGAAAAATATAACCATTTAAAACATTGCTGAAAACTAAGTTCCTAGCAGTATTGGCCACCCAAAAGAAATTTTCTGGTGGTTTTGATGATGGCCTGCCTTGGCTTTTCCACTTCTGTCCTGGTGGATATGGGAATGTAACATTTTAGCTGTATGGAAAAACATTTTAATTAATTCCTACTCCCCCTACCTCTTTCAAAATTTATCAGAAGCCTCATGAAGAATGATCAGTTTGTCCATTAAAATGTACTTTTTTAGGAATTTACCCTACCCCCACCTAAACAATGACCCACCCTCTTCTCATTATAGCTGATATGAAAATACAGATCACCAAATATAGCCGAATTTCATTACAAATAAAGCAAATCAACTTGGTTGAGTCCAGTACTGCCACTATGAGATATTACCTCTTTTGCAACTAGGAAGCCTAAAATATGGTTATTGATAACTTTAAATCAATTAGCTTCTCAGAATTTTAAATTCATTGCAAATTCGTCTGGAGTACTTTGTGTTTCAATCTAACACCATTTTTAGGTGTCGTGTTTGTCTTTTGATTAAGGAAAAACATAAGGAAAACCTTATTTTCCATTGAGGGTATTTTTCGTGGGGGGTATTTTCCGCAGGGGGTATTTTCCACGGGGGAAGGGGCTGTTTTCCGGGAGGATTTTTTTTTGGGGGGATGCACTTGCTTATATCATTCCTAAAGATTGCATTGCTTTAGTCTGCAAATTAAAAGAAACTAATTTAAAATTTTGAGGCATTATTCTAGTTTGAGTTAAAACGTTCAAATTATTGCTCAGGCATTGCAAATATTTTTGCAGTTTACGTAATAAATTTAGTGATTCTCAACTGAACTGAAAAAATTTTTCAACTTTTTCTCATGTCTTAAAAAGTCATTGCTTATGCTTATAAGAAAAGAAATTCGGTCAATATTTTGTTCTCGCAATAATTTATACTAAGCTTTAAACTTTTTGGTTTTCGATTTAAGGTTTTTGAATTGCGGCAATCCCTTGTTAAAATATATATAAATACTAGCTGTTGGGGTGGCGCTTCGCACCCCCCAAGCCCCCCCCCCCGCGCGCGTAAGTCGTTACGCACCATATTAGTTACGCGCCATTTTAGTTGTGTCCCTGTGTCCCACCTGTGAATATAGATAGATATATATGTATATAAGTTTTGAACTATGTAAAACTTGCGAATATACAACATTCTTCGCTGTCCCATTGTCTGTGCATATAAATAGATTGGTTTACCGACTCTTGAACATGCAACATATAATTGTCCATGGGAAAAACAATCCGTATTCAGATCTATACCTCATGATTCTAATGATTGCCCTTGAGCTTTGTTGATGGTGATTGCTAATCGAATATTCCCTGTGTCGCCGTCGTCATTTATATATCCCCCTGTGTCCCCCAGGCGTCCCCGTTGTAGTTGTGTCCCTGTGTTCCGGTTGTCATTTATATTCCCTGTGTCCCGGTGTCCCAGTCTGTAATTTCTCTTTGAGTGTCCCGGTTGTCATTTATATTCCCTGTGTCTTGGTCGTCATTTTTGTCCCGGTGTCCCGGTCTGTATATACATTCGTTTTTGAACTTATTTTTATATATATAGATCTGACAACGATCCAATTTTAGTCGCATCTGGTTAAACCCGTGTCCCGGTGTCCCGGTCTGTATATACATTCGTTTTTGAATTGGTCTTTTTCCTAGTTTTTAGTTTTTTACCTTTTTTTTTAGTTTTTTTTAGTTATACCTCATGATTCTAATGATTGCCATTGAGCTTTGTTGATGGTGATTGCTAATCGAACACTCCCTGTGTCCCCGTCATCATTTATAATCGGACCTAGAACCTGGAACATAACGCGTTACCAACTCAGCTACTTCGGGCTTGAATACATTCGTTTTTGAATTGGTATATGATTAAATAATTCAGACGTCATATGTGGACAGACAGACAGACATAACACACAAACAACTTATTTTTATATAGATTTTTGCAACTATCAGTTTTTTGCTCTTTACGCAGTTTAATGTCTTTTCATACTTAGGCTATTCAAAAATATTTGATTACTAGCTGTTGGGGTGGCGCTTCGCGCCCCCCCAAGCCCCCCCGCGCGCGTAAGTCGTTACGCGCCATATTAGTTACGCACCATTGTTGTTGTGTCCCTTTGTCCCACCTGTGAATAGAGATAGATATAAATATATGTTTTTAACTACGTAAAACTTGCGAATATACAACATTCTTTGCTGTCCCATTGTCTGTGCATATAAATAGATTGTCAGGTTTACTGACTCTTGAACATGCAACATATAATTGTCCATGGGAAAAACAATCCGTATTCAGATCTATACCTCATTATTCTAATGATGTGTCCCTGTGTCCCTTTGTCCCACCTGTGAATAGAGATAGATATAAATATATGTTTTTAACTACGTAAAACTTGCGAATATACAACATTCTTCGCTGTCCCATTGTCTGTGCATATAAATAGATTGTCAGGTTTACTGACTCTTGAACATGCAACATATAATTGTCCATGGGAAAAACAATCCGTATTCAGATCTATACCTCATTATTCTAATGATGTGTCCCTGTGTCCCGGTCGTCATTTGTATTCCCTGTGTCCCGATCGTCATTTGTGTCCCGGTGTCCCAGTTTGTAATTTCTCTTTGAGTGTCCCGGTCGTCATTTATATTCCCTGTGTCCCGGTGTCCCGGTCGTCATTTGTGTCCCGGTGTCCCGGTCTGTAATTTCTATTCGAACAATCCCTGTGTCCCGGTCGTCATTTATATATCCCGCCTGTGCCCCCGGCGTCCCCGTTGTAGTTGTGTCCTTGTGTCCCGGTCGTCATTTATATTCCCTGTGTCCCGGTCGTCATTTATATTCCCTGTGTCCCGGTCGTGATTTGTGTCCGGGTGTCCCAGTCTGCAATTTCTCTTTGAGGTTCCCGGTCGTCACTTATATTCCCTCTGTCTCGGTCGTCATTTGTGTCCCGGTCTGTAATTTCTCTTTGAGTGTTTTTTCTTTTTAGTTTTTTTTTTAGTTTTTTACCTTTTTTCTTTTTTCAGTTTTCTTTTTCTTCTTTATTTTTCAGCGTCACTATGAAGTACATATCGACGAACCTTTGTTTTTTAACTTAAATCTGGTAGGCATTGATGACCTTATCCAAGTCAAAATCCCAAACCCAATCATCATCGCTATCATTTTCAGTTTTGATATGTTTTGACTCTTGCTGTCCAGGTGGATTTTCATCTAACTGCGCGGTTTTGCGTTCTTTAGCCGCAAGCCTGTTTTCTTGCTGTTCTTGTGATTCCCCGGCACGCTTTCTTTTCTTACTTTGTCTATCAGCTGCAAGCCTGTTTTCTTGCTGTTCTTGTGATTCCTCGGAACGCTTTCTTTTCTTACTTTCTCTATCAGCAGCAAGTTTTTTGGCATAAACTCTTTGAGCAGCTTCCTCGGCTGTTGCCATTGTAGGTTCTTCAGTCATTTTAAAATTAAACATTTTTCCGTGAACAAATGTCTTAAATACCGTTAATGACGTCACCGTCAAAGCAAAAATGACGACAACTAATTTCATGACGTCAGTCAACACAGAAAAATGACGTCACCTGATCCACAGACAGACACACAGACAGACAACTTATTTTTATATATATAGATTACCGCAAGTCTGATTTCTAACAGCGATTTCTACTAAGTTTCAATCTTTTTGTTTTCCTTTTTGAGGTTTTTGAATTGTTGTAATCCCTTGTTAAAGTCACTGTAAATATTTTTGCAATTACTAGTTTTTTGCTCTTCAAGCTATTTAATATAAACTTCTTTATAGTTGAAAATCTTCAATTTTTCCCCTCGAGTGTCACAAGTGTCATGACGTTATTATAATTTTACGATATGACGTCATTTGTGAAAACCAAAATTAAGGCTCTTAACGAATTTCTTCAAATTTCTGACTTATCCAAATCGTTTTGTTAGGCGAGAATATATCAGGATGCCACTTTTCCCGAAAAATATATATAAAAAAAATTTGTCTTGTGAACCTCCACATTAATAAAATATTGTTGTATGACCCTTTGATGGTCAGGTCCTGAGATTTTGCCCCCTTCCTCATTGTCAGCTTCGATCATGATTGTCATATAACTTTTTTGTTTACTTATTTGTAAAATAGTATACTCAAATCTTAAAATTTCTTCCATGAAAGAAGTTGATGAGCATCAGGATTATATGGAATGTTAAGAATATACCAAACAACTTTGGAGTTAAAATCATTGCTGAGTCTTCTGTCTTTCATCTTTATGCTTCTTAACACAGGGATTATGTGTGGAGGTAAGTTTGGTTCCTATCAAAGTTGAATTTTTTTTAAAAGTAAAAACAACAGTTTATGGTAACATACTGCTAGTAATTTTTCTCCTTAAACCCCTTGAAATATTCCAGCAGTTCATTAGTTTGGCGTGTTAACTTCAAAAATTAAACTGGAATAAGCATAAATAAGTACAAAATAGTAAGTGTAACATAGTAATTATAATACATATATCGTGAGAAGATTTGCGACAAGGACAATCACTGCGGATCATAAACTAAAATGTAGCACAAAAAAAAAAAAAAAAATGCGGTTAGAAGACTTGCAACAATGAAGATCAGACCAAATTGAAACGAAAGTGAAGAACAAAGAAATGTGCGGTTAGAAGACAATGAAAATCGAGAAGATTAACGCCGTCGCAATCTTCGACGCTAAAAATCTGTGGCACAAAACCCAGTACCAATCTACAAAGATGCCGTAAACTACGCAAATGTTAATTACAAGTCATTTGGAGCCTTAAACGTTGCATGTACTCATTGTAGAGACCTCAATTTCCCTGGAGCCATTCATTGGTAATCTAGGAGGGAGCTTCTATCATCTTCTATCATTACTCCCCCCTCCCGAGTCTTTAAGTTAATCTTTAAATTTTACATAACAAAGCTCAGCCTAAACAAACTGTTATATATGAAAGAAATATAGTGAAAACGTATATAATATTTTGAAAAAAGAAGTGGACAAAACAGAAAACAAACTACAAACTCTAAATAATAAAGAAATCCGAATATTTCAACTTCATGTCTGGAAGCCTTTATCAACGATAAAAAAATGAATTAGGCCAAATTAAGCACAACACATAAAGAAAAGGAAACAAAAACAAACTGTATCAAATTGTACCGGAGATAACCTAGCATGTCATTCTGTCATGCGTATTCGTGGTATTTGCATGGTGGTATTGGAAGTTATTAAGTTATTCCAAACTCTAACTGTATCAGAGACAACCTAATTTCTCATTCTGTTGTGCGTATTCGTGCTATTTGTATGGTAATATTTGGAATTTGTTAAGATGTGAGTTTTGTTTATTATTATTTTCTTTATTTTTCTTTAGATGATTTGCTTAATTTAGCTCATTTAATATTGTTTTTTTTTTCTGTTGCTAATCTTGTTAAGACAGGGGCATAGAACTGTGAGAGAACTTAAGAGCCCTTTTCGAAAGCCGAAAGTGATTGAAGGGTCACTAGATCCCCTCCTGCAATATTTCTGCCTCCGAGCCATATTGAAGGGTAACTTGGCTTTGTGTCAGTATTTTTAGATAGTGATTCTAGTCATAAAGGTAAAAAAAATGAAAACAAATTTCCCTATTGGTAGTACGACCCATCCTATAATAATAATAATAATTTATTCATGCCCTCTTTACATAAAAAAAGATGTACATAGAGGAGTATGAAAAGAAAACTGAAAAATGTAAAAATTACACTTTTAATGAAAATCAGTAGATCATAGCTGTTTTTTTGCACATAACTCAAAGAAGGAAAGCAACGGGTTCTGAAAAGAAATCGGCATGATCTTTAACGTCATGACAGAAACGAAAGGATAAAACTCAGTAGTGACTGACCCACACCAATAGTAACCGAAACTCTAAAACGGATAATTTTAGAAAAATAGATAGAACAGATTTTTTTTACACTTACAAAATTCATTTCATCATGAACTTATTATCTTCGATAGGCTAGAGGATTACATTGAAAATAAACAAAGTAAAATAAAAACAGGTAACTCAATTATAGAATAAAGGGTGGTCTCTGTCAATAGAAGCCAAAACCCTATAAAAAAGGAGCCAAAACTCTATAAAAAAGGAGCCGAAACCCTATTAAAAAGGAGCCAAAACTCTATAAAAAAGAGTTTTGATAAAAATTTATTTTGGGAAGAGTCAACGGCAGGATGGTCCCTATTTTTGCACCATATGAGAAGCTATGGATGAGACGATAGGTCATATGATGGATGAGTGAGAAAAAATTAGTGAGTTACGAAAGGAAACATAAGGAGATTGTAGGTTCGATGAAAGATGGCTGGCAAGCATAATAAGTGATGAGAGTCTTGTGAGTGTGGAAAGATTAGACTAGAAAAGGAGCATAGAAATAGATTCTGTAACTAGTGCAATTTTGTTGTGTTTATGTGTATGTACTGTTTATTTCAGTTACATTTATTTTGGTTAGAATTGGATTTTTTCATTTGTATTGCGATGATCCTTGGGCTTTTTATGGCACTTGGTATGAACCAAGTGACATATAGCAATCACAAATTCTGTCGGTCTGTCTGTCTGTCCTGGTGTTGCTACTTCAAGCACTTCCATGGAAGCTAGGACGATGAAACTTGGCATGTGTATCAGGGACCGGAACATATTCAATTAGAAATAGTCGTTTTCCCGATTTGACTATCTGGGGGGAGGGAGTGGGGGCCGGTTAATTCGGAAAAATAGAAAAAATGAAGTATTTTTAACTTACGAACGGGTGATGGGATCTTAATGAAATTTGATGTTTGGAAGGATATCGTGTCTCAGAGCTCCTATTTTAAGTTCCGACCAGATCCGGTGACTCTGGGGGGAGTTGGAGGGGGACCTAAAATCTTGGAAAACGCTTAGAGTGGAGGGATCGGGATGAAACATGGTGGGAAAAATAAGCAGAAGTCCTAGATACGTTATTGACACAACCGGAACGGATCTGCTCTGTTTGGGCGAGTTTGGGGGGGGGGGTTAATTCTGAAAATTAGAAAAAATGAGGTATTTTTAACTTGCGAAGGAGTGATCGGATCTTAATGAAATTCGAAGTTTGGAAGGATACCGTGTCTTAGAGCTCTTATTTTAAATTCCGCTTGGATCTGGTGATATTGGGGGACTTGAGGGGGGGACCTAAAATCTTGGAAAACGCTTAGAGTGGAAGGTTCGGGATGAAACTTGGCGGGAAAAATAAGCACAAGTCCTAAATACGTGATTGATATTACCGGGACGGATCCGCTCTCTCTCTGTGTGTGTGTGGGGGGGGGGGGGGTTAATTCTGCAAAAATTAGAAAAATGAGGCATTTTTAACTTACGAAGGAGTGATCGGATCTTAATGAAATTTGGTGTTTGGAAGGACATCATGTCTCAGAGCTCTTATATTAAATTTCAACCTTATCCGGTGAAGGGGATGTTGGGGGGGCGGGGTTAATTTTGAAAAATTAGAAAAAATGAGGCATATTTAACTTACGAAGCAGTGATCGAATCTTAATGAAATTTGACGTTTGGAAGGATATCATGTCTCAGAGCTCTTATTTTAAATCCTGACTGGATCTGGTGACATTGGGGGGGGGGGAATTGAGGAGGGGAACCTAAAATCTTGGAAAACGCTTAGAGTGGAGGGTCGGGATGAAACTTGGTGGAAAAAATAAGCACAAGTCCTAGATACATGATTGACATAACCGGAACGGATCCGCTTTGTTTGGGAGAGTTGGGGAGGGGGATTAATTCTGAACAAATTAGAAAAATGAGGTATTTTTAACTTACAAAGGAATGATCGGATCTTAATGAAATTTGAAGTTTGGAAGGATACCGTGTTTCATAGCTCTTATTTTAAATTCCGCTTGGATCCGGTGACATTGGAGGACTTGAGAGTGGGGGAGGGGACCTAAAATCTTGGAAAACGCTTAGAGTGGAGGGTTCGGGATGAAACTTGGTGGGAAAAATAAGCACAAGTCCTAAATACGTGATTGACATCCGGGACGGATCCGCTCTCTCTGGTTGTGTGTGTGTGTGGGGGGGGGGAGGTTAATTCTGAAAAATTAGAAAAATAAGGCATTTTTAACTTACGAAGGAGTGATCGGATCTTAATGAAATTTGGTGTTTGGAAGGGTATCATGTCTCAGGGCTCTTATATTAAATTTCAACCTTATCCGATGAAGGGGATGTTGGGGGGGGCGGAACCTAAAATCTTGGAAAACGCTTAGAGTGGAGGGTCGGGATGAAACTTGGTGGAAAAAATAAGCATAAGTCCTAGATACGTTATTGACATAACCGGAACGGATCCGCTATGTTTGGGGGAGTTGGGGAGGGGGGTTAATTCTGAACAAATTAGAAAAATGAGGTATTTTTAACTTACGAAGGAATGATCGGATCTTAATGAAATTTGAAATTTGGGAGGATACCGTGTTTCATAGCTCTTATTTTAAATTCCGCTTGGATCTGGTGACATTGGAGGACTTGAGGGTGGGGGGGACCTAAAATCTTGGAAAACGCTTCGAATGGAGGGTTCGGGATGAAACTTGGTGGGAAAAATAAGCACAAGTCCTAAATACGTGATTGACATCCGGGACGGATCCGCTCTCTCTGGTTGTGTGTGTGGGGGGGGGGTTAATTCTAAAAAAATAGAAAAATGAGGTATTTTTAACTTACGAAGGAGTGATCGGATCTTAGTGAAATTTGATGTTTGGAAGGATATCACGTCTCAGAGCCCTTATATTAAATTTCAACCTTATCTGGTGAAGGGGGCGTTGGGGGGGCGGAACCTAAACTCTTGGAAATGCTTAGAGTGGAGGGATCGGGATGAAACTTGGTTGGGAAAATAAGCACAAGTCCTAGATACGGCATTGACATAACCGGAACGGATCTGCTCTCTTTGGGTGAGTTGGGGGAGGTTAATTCTAAAAAAATTAGAAAAAATTAGATATTTTTAACTTACGAAAGAGTGATCGTATCTTAAAGGAATTTCATATTCAGAAGGACCTTGAAACCCAAATTCGGAAAATTTTAAAAAAATGAGGTATTTGTAACTTAGGAACTGATGATCAGGTCTTAATGAAATTTGATACCTAGAAGGATCTTGTGCTTTAAAACTATCATTTAAATCCCGACCAGATCCCGTGACAGTGAAGGGAGTTGGAGGGGGAAGCCGGAATTCTTGAAAAACGTGAAATCGAGGTATCTTACGAATGGGTAATCGGATCTCAATGAAACTTGATATATAGAAGAATCTTCTGTCTCAGATGCTCCATTTTCAATTGGAATCGGATCCGGGGACATAGAGAGTTGAAGGGGGGAAACAGAATACTTGAAAACCGAAAATCTTGGAAAAGGCTTAGAGTGGAGATATCGGGATGAAACTTGATGGGAAGAATAAGCACAAGTTATAGATACGAGATTGACTTAATTGGTACGGATCCGTTCTCTTTGGGGGAGCTGGGGGTTGTTAATTTTGAAAAGTAAGAAAAATTGAGGTATTTTTAACTTATGAACGGGTGACCCGATCTTAATGAAATTTGATATTTAGAAGGAACTCATGTCTCAGAGCTCTTGTTTCAAATCCCGACCAGATCTGTTGACATTGGGGGGAGCTGGAAGGGAGAAACCAGAAACCTTGGAAAATGCTTATAAATGTCGTAGATACGTGACTGACGTAACCGGACTGGATCCGCTCACTTTGGTGGAGTTAGGTGGTGGTGTTCAATGCTTTGGCGAGTTTGGTGCTTCTGGACGTGCTAGGACGATGAAAATTGGTAGGCGTGTTAGGGAGCTGTACAAATTGACTTGATAAAGTCGTTTTCCCCGATTCGAACATCTGGGGGGTTGAAGGGCGAGGAAAAATTAGAAAAATTAAGGTATATTTAACTTACGAGTGGGTGATCGGATCTTGACAAATTTTGATATTTAGAAGGACCTCGTGACTCAGAGCTTTTATTTTAAATCCCGACCGGCATTAAGCCTCTGATTTTCCTTTTAAAGCAATCTATTGATTCTTAGAATTTTGTTCGAGCTCATACCATATAAGCTCTTGGCTCTGGGCTCTTCCTACCTCGTCACAAGTGCCATATGAGCTCTTATCCCTTGTTAGAAGAATAAGTTGTCATTATTTTTGTTACTATTTTGTTACTGTAGAGAATTTGCATTTTATGCTGATTTCAAATAAACAGAATTTGTCAGTTTTGTTAACCTAGGAAAGATTATCATTTTTTTTTAAAGAAACGGGCAATTATTTTCAAAAAGCGGTGTAGTCTTGATGAAAATTACACCAGAAAATTTCGAAGAATCCTAGATCAGAGCTTCCTAACTCCTACCTGAAAAATATGACATTTGATTCTTTTTCGTGAGAAGGATGGTCACGAATATCTGTTTATTTTTCCTCTGGGATCATTGTTTTGAATCAATTACCATAGAATATTGGAAGAGGGCTCAATCGAGCTGGAATTTAAAGCTCAAATGCCCTCATTTGAGCAATTTAACCCATCTTACCATATTAAGGTCTCAGTTTATGTCAGTTTTGGCTTGCAAGAGGACGATTTTGGTCTAAATAGGGCTAGAATGCCATTCAATGACAACTGATAGAGATAGCCAAAAGGTTTAAAGCTATTGAAAAGCTAATTATAAAATCTTTCAGTTTTAGAAGACTTCCTTACGGTGGTATATTTTCCCACAAAATAAACGTAGTCCAAAGAAAATGAACATTCATTATAGGCTGTTTATTAAACAATGTCAACTGCTATTGGATTGCGTACCATACATGGTTGAAGTGGGACTTCAGACAAATCAGTGGCCTCGTTTCTGTACAGATTATGAATTATTAAATGGCATTGGATTTTAGAGAGGTGTAGATTGGCGGAAAATGTATATATCGTTTAATGCCAAGTGTCGACAAAAATACTATCGACGCCATCTGGTTTATGGTGACACTTCGCATTTTTTTTCAAGCTCTGTAATCATTTTTCTATCAGAAACTGAGATCAGATACTTGTTGTTACCCTAATTTTGCCATTGCACTAATTAAATTAATTATTTTAATTTTTACACTGAAAAATGCCAACCGTCACCAAACGATAGATGGCACTGGTAGTTTTTTTGTTGTTGTCAAAACTAGTGGCAATTTCCACTCTTATAAGTTACCCATGCTCTTTGGTTGAATCTTTAATTGGATTTAGTACTTGGTGGAAATTAAACATCGTTGCTGTTATGCCTTGTGGTCAAATGTGACATTTTCACACGTCCTAGGTATTTGACAAAAACAGTTTGCTAAGCTGTTCTCAAAGGAAGGAGGAGCAAGATAATTTAAATGAGGAGAACTAAATTGTGAGGGAACAAACACTACCCTCCTGGTCCTCTCTTTGACTGCAGCTCAGCAAACAATTTTTGGCAATTATTCCACAAGTTTGAAGATATCAGATAGACTTTTAGGTGTAACAGCAACTGTAAATTTAACAAATGACTTTTATCGATAAATAGCATGGAATAAACTAAATCGTTTACTTATTCTAAATAATTAAAAGTAAATTTTCTTTAATGTCCATGCCATGTTTTGCCGTGGCAACACGGCAAATACACCAAAATATGGCATTCTCGAACTGCCTATTAGAGCAGAAGCCACAGACTGAGTACTTAAGAATACCTATGTCAGACGCTATGCGTAAACCTGGAATGGCTTCATCCCTGAAAACCGTCCATTGATTACTTCAAAAAGGAAATCCGGCAGACACAATCGCCGTCCACTTGTTGCATATCAGACCCTATGCATTTAGCCGCCTGGCACAAAGAAGAATATAATAAAAAAATAATTATACGTGCTTTTTTTTAACTTGATTACTTAATATTGAGTTACTAAACTGTCCTAAATGTTCCCTGAATGAACCTGATTTAAAAGCAGTATTGCACGTTTTTATGCAAATGGTCGGAGCTAAAGTAGGTCAGGAGTAGTCGTGCTTGGAGTATCTGTAGGAACGGTGGTCGGTCGTGGTAATAGTAGTGGCGGCAACCGTAGCCATCGTAGAACTAGTAGTCAAGGTATAAGTAGCTATAGTGGTTAGAGAAGTTTTGTCCAGAGAAGCAGTCAAAGTAATTAGACAGTTTCCTTTTTTTGCAAATTCAATTTGTTTTTGCAGGGCTATGCGTGATCCTTCATTCCTCCCAACTATCAGAAAAATTGCGCTGTTGCTGAATGAAGAACTATAGCCCAAACACAAACTTGATCAAGTAAAAATTTTACTTTGTTTTATTTTAGCGTTAAAAAACCTGATTGCAACGTACCTTCAAATGCGCATGAGTATGCACCCTAAGATGAAAAGAATTTATGTAAAAAAATGATGTTGATTACTTAAGACAAGAATTTAGATGTAATTTGACAAGGTCACCCCTAAGTTACACCCATACATCTAATATTAATTAAACTTCGGATGTCAGTAGATTACGTCGAGACATCTGAGGTGGTTTAGAATTACCATCGACAGAATGGGCGCGTCTTTGTCTTTTTCGTATCCTGTAAGAGCCCAGGAAATAACGACGTGCTTTTATGCTTTATCTTCAAAGTGTATGGATTGTAGTATAGTCAAGGTTGCCAAATTTTATGTCCAAAGAACATATTCCTATGTGTCAGGACACGCTGTCATATTAGGGCAAATGAGGGACATATTTTAGAAATTTGGGACATAAAAGGGACACATTTAAGCTGTAAAACAAAATATTACCCAACTGGATATATAACTACTTTAAGAAATCTTGGTATAATGGATTTTTTTTTTAGTTAATAATTTACACATGATGGATGGGACGAATATAGCCGAAATAGCTGGCCAAGATGTTTTCTTCGAGATTGTTGAGCCTGAAGCCATATCATACACTTTTCGTTCACGCCCCGCTAAAGGATTTGCAGGGAATTTTGTGAGTTTATATTTTTCATGCCAATGTGACTGCCTGTGACTCTATTATTTATTTTAACATTCTATCCCCAGCCCTTTATCATATAGTCCAAAACTCATTCTAAATTCTCTAACCGACATACATCATAAAATCAATGGCTAAGGAAAAGAGGGGGTCTATCTCAGTTTCTTCTTTTTGCTACTCTCAGGGATTGTGTGTCAGTACTATTTTAGATCATGATTGCAGCAATAGCTGCAACATAGTAAAGAGTGAGTCATAATTTAATGGAACGGAAAGATCTAAAAACGCATTTTGAAAAAAAAAAAACTGTCTAGCAAAGAAAAATTTCCTTTTGAAGTTGATTCAGGAATGATAACCATCATCTTAAAAGTAAAAGTTAATTACGGAAAAAATTTTTGAAACAGAGCCTGAAACCCCTCATAATGGTGTTAGATCGAAATGAAAACCCTTGACTGAAGATTTTTGTGCCGCCCATCTTGAAAAACAAGAATTGTTTTTTTTTGTGGTTATTAGTGATTTGTCTCCTATTTTCTTTTTATTTCTCTATCAAGGTTAGCAGGCTACCCCAAGATCGCAGAGAGAAGTTGAATGGCTTGTTTAAAAGTTACTGCTTAAATCTACGTGCTGTTTATAGATTCGTCTATGAAAAGCTTGCTCAAAGGAACTGACTTATGATATTCCATAGATTTTTAAAAATTATGAAAAATTAGCGCTTTATTGAAAATATAAAACCCACCGAAAAAACAGGGTGCTCTGTTAGGAGTAGAAGACTCTCTGATTAAGCTGTAGATGATAAAAGACTAGTTTATATGGCTGTCAATAGTATTTTAGAGATATAATATTGATAACTTTTAGTAGGCTATACAATTTAAATTCTCTAAAAAATTTAAGCAAGCTCTATTTTCAGTAAAGCGCTAGTTTTTTTTCCGAATCCTGCAAGTATAGGGAAATGCCGTGACTCAGTTTATTTGACCGAGTTTGCAGATATATATTGTATAGACTGCGAAGTGATAATTTGTGTTCGTTTCAAGTTTCAACTTTGCTCGTTACTTTTGTCAAAGAAACTCGTGATCTCGTTCTAGCCCAAAGTGCTTCATTTTCTGCCAGAATTGTTTCTGGCGCCAATGAATAGAACGATGCTTATTTCCAGAATGTAACAACACGTTGCAACAGTGGCCTAAACGGTCTTCTACTCATTGAAAATCGTTGCTTGCGAACTTCCCTCCAAATAAGGTCCTCTGATTAGTACCATCCTAGTAAAACCTGTACAACCTCAGAAAGACTTCTGTACTCTGTACTCTCAGCTTTAAATGAGAATTGACGTACATAATTGACGGTGAGACTACTTAGGAGGGTCCGGATCCTCGATAATCTTATAAATTTTGGAATCTGATTTCTTTGAATTGTTATATTAAACGGGTGCTTTTTCACTGTTTTGGTATTGGACCCACCCCGTGGATAAGCCTACGTCAATAAGTGTTTGAATATCTTTAAATACGTGCGAGTTAACTTTGGTACTATTCCACTTTGGTTGTTGCGTGGGTTTGAAGTCATTTTTTTCGTCTTTCTTTACAACAGGATATGCTGAATTGGATGTTTTGTTGTATCCCGATTTTGTCCTCTCCACTCGAGTATTTTAAGCGGAATTTCAGCGTTATTTCTATTACTCTGCTGATGTACTATTTGTACCCTCATTTTTGCTTTCTGCTACCTAGTCAGGCACATAAGCAGGAATATATTTTGACGGGGTTATAGAACTTGAAGCTTGGAGAGGGTGAATTAAAAAAATAAGCGTATAAAGGTTAAAAATGTGAATAGTGCATTAAAAAACTGGAAAAACATTTATCATCTCAATTTTTCCGGGTGGGGGCACGTGTCCGAGTACCTTTACTCCACCCCCTTTTCAGCACGCATACTTCTTTAGTTCATTTTTTCTGTCCTTTCCTCTTACCTTTTCGCCTCTTGGTCGTGATACCGATTTTGAATAAGTTAATCAGCTCCTTTTTCTTTAGTTAGTGATTTATTAGTAGCATTTTGAATAACTTCATTTTCGAGCTTTGTCGCTACTTAATCCCTATTGCTGGATGTAACTTTGCGCATTGCCAATAATCATTGTTAATAATAACCATTATTGTAATTTAAAAATTTAAAAATCATGTTGGTGCCTCATTCTTATAGGAAGTAATTTGTTTTCAATATTCTACAGAATTACACTATATTTCGGGCGTCATTAACTCCAGTTAATCCAGTCTGTGGCTGCAGCCGCTACATCAATGAAGACGAAGTTGAAGGGTCCATAGCTCTTATTGAGAGAGGGTAAGTCTGGCCAACAATTCACATTGTAAAATAGTGATTATTCTGCCTTTCAATCTTCGAAATAAACCCAATACCATAGCCGCCCCATGTGCCAGCTTAGTGTTAATTATCTTAGAAAATTTTGTATAGGCTAAAGAATGTTTGATGTGTTGTTGTCAATCCACAGTTTCGGGCATTTTTAGTTTTTGTCTTGAACTGATATTGTTCCCTTTTGGAACCCTGGCAAATGATTGCTAAATATCACGTAGGAAATGTTGAAAAATTGTGCCTACAAATGAATTTTTTTTCTGGTCCTTGAACTTTGCTACTTTAATGGCTTATGAATATCCACGGTTCGTGGCTCATGAATTTCAGAACCTAGTAAAACATTCTTTGTTTGCGAGCAAATTAACCTAAAAATATAAATGAGAACATGAGATTTTTATTCCCGCAGCGAATTGGTTGAAAAATTTATGTTGAGTTAGAAGTCATTTCTTCTTAAAAGCCGTGAGTAGCTCTTTTTTTCGGTTTTAAAATAGGTGTATCATGATTGCCCTATAGGAAATCGTGAATTGAAGCTGTCTTGATAGTTTTACACTATAGAAAAACTTCAGAAATTTGCATCACGGACTGCTTTATTTATTTCAGGATTCTCTGAATGATAGAAGTAAATAACTGGTTTTATCGAGTTTATATTATGGTTCATTAGTTGTCTCAAAATCTAGCTGAGCATCCTTTCCTCTCAGATATTGCTCTCATATTATATAATGATGAAGACAAGTAAACTTATAAGAACCAATTCTCCCGCGTCTGGGATTTTATCCGACGACCATGCGATACCATCTACCACGTCCGGGGCAACCGACGACCCATCTACCGCGTCTGGGGCAACCGACGAACCAGATACCGCGTCCGGGGTAGCCGACGATGTGACGACCGGCTCCGCTGGAAAGATTACTGATAGCCTACGACCGGCTACGCCTAAACTACAATTTTCAACGTAACAAATCCTGAATCGGACCCCCTCCCATGTGAGATCTAAATGAAAAGACCCTGGATAAGTAAGGAAGGAAGGATCTACTTGAACGAGAAATCAGCAGGTATAAATGGGACATTATTGGTCTGTCAGAAACCCATCTCCCAGTAACTGGTGTTGAAAGGATTGAGGGTGTAAAACTACTTTTCTGAGGTCGTAACGATGGAATTCTTTCGAAGAAAGCACAGAAATCACTTATCTCCACAACTCCAGTCTCCGAACGTATTATTGCTATCCGGCTCAAAGGTTCAACTGCGAACATGAGCATCACCAAGGTTTTATGTGCCGGATCCTCCTCGTAGTGATGAAAACTCAGAGGATTTTTACAGCTAATTCCAAAGCCTCACAAACTCCACTCCAAAAACAGACATAATTCTCGTTATTGGAGACTTAAAATGCAGTAGCGGGCTCGAATTCCGACGTAATGAAGAGGTCATGGGAAAATTTGGATATGGTGCCAGAAATAGAAGAGGTGAGTGCCTTCTGGAATGCTGCCGAGACAACGGGCTGGTAGTGGCCAATACTCTTTTAAAACACAGAGGGTGACGGAAAGTCACGTGGAAATCACCTGACGGAACCACCAAAAACTACATCGATTATGTAATCGTCCCGAAACGCTGGAAAACCAGCACGCTAGACACAGTTGCTCTTACAGGAGGAGACTTCGACAGCGATCAGACACCGGTAATGGCATCTTTCCGCCTCCGTCTGAAGTTGGCAACAAAACTCCAGAAAAAAGTACCGAGATTCTGTGCTGATATTCTGAAAGACGAGTCAGCTTGCAACTAACCGTTACCGGGTGAATCTCGATTTGGCTCTCAAAACCCTCTTAGAGAATTCTTCAATGAATCCAGAGGAAACAGATTTAGACGCCCTAGTCGACATGAGCACCGAGATCTTCATACAGACCGCCGAGACAGTCCTTGGAAAAACTAATGGCTCCGAAAAGCCATGAACCACTGATAAGACCATTAAACTGTGTAAAGACAAGCGTGCTGTCGCTAATAGGCAAGACCCAGAAAGCAGAGACATTTATAAGTATCTTAAGCAACTAACAGAAAAGAAGATCAAACGTGCTCTAACCGCGTACATTCATAACAAGTGTGATCAATGCGAGCTCGGCTTCTGAAAAGGCAATACCCATGCCGTGTACAAAAGAATACGAGAGCTATCGAGGCTCAAAACTACACTAACAAATGTACTCCTGGATAAGGACGGGACTCCCATTAACGACGCAACAGGAATAAGAGAGAGATGGAAACAACATTTTCATGAAAAGTTAGCCCCCCAATCAATCCTAACCCTGCTGTTCTTATGAATTTAACCATCTTTCCATTGGAACCATGCCCACCACCACTCAGAAGCGAGGTTGAAGCTGCCTTGAAGTCACTCAAATCAAATAAATCACCTGGACCAGATAGATTGCAAGCAGAAATCCTGAAAGTTGACTCAGGAGTCGTAACAGACCTCTACCACAGAATTGCCACAGCTGCCTGTCACAAGGAATATTTCCCGAAAACGTCTTCCCGAAAAGCTGAATGAGACAATTAGCGTCCAATCCGCCTGACAAGCCAACCTGCCAAAGTGTTGATCAAGATACTACTGGACAGATAAAAGCATTAACCAGTTACATCATTCCTGAGTATCAGATTTCTGTCATCCGTCAAGTAATGGAAGAATACCTTGAATACGGTCAGGACCTCTATCAACTCTTCATTGACTTCAAACAAGCTTTCGACTTAATTCGGAGAGAGGGCCTTCAACTTCTATTGGTGTTATGCAAGGATTCATCCTCTCATCTCATATGCTTAATCTCTTCCTCCATTGGTGTAATGTCGCATGTTGAAGCAACCAATGGAGCAATGATAGGAGGGATTGTAATCGATAAGCTGGCATACGCAGACGACATCGACATGCTCACTGGATCCGTCGCTGAACTCCAAACCAAAGCAGATAACCTTGAAGTAGTTGCAGGAACCTTCGAGACGAAAATCAACGAGGATAAAACGAAAACCACGTGCGTGTCTAGGTTCAATAGCCCATCTCCACCAAAAATAAAGCTTAATGGAGTGGGAAAAGAATGGGTAGACAGCTTCACATATCTGTGGAGCCAGATCGCGAGCGACAATAATCACTCAGTGGACATCAAAAGACGCCTCGCTCAGGGTAGCACCAGCTTCAAAGCTCTGATGCCAATATGGAAACAAAATTGAATCCCCGTGAAGCTAAAACTTAAACTATTCTGCTCTATCATCATTCCTATAGCTATGTACGGTTCTGAAACATGGATAGTCAAAGTAGATGACTCCAGGCGACTCGCCGCGTTTGAGACAAAGCTCCTGTGGTATGAATAGCTCGTGTAACATACGTAGATCGAGGCTCAAATGCCGACTTACTCAAAAGAATGCAGTATAACACTACCATCCTGAACAGGGTCCGTGTCCAACAATTCAGGTGGCTTGGCCACGTCCAGCGCATGCGCAACGACCAACTACCGAAAATTGCCTTCCAAGGTCGCATCCACGGTTTTCGCATAACCAACAACGTCTACTGGACTTGCAGGTGAACGGGTGACCGATATTTTCTAAACTGTTCGGGTTTTGTCTATTGGGAATGACCACTGGGATCATAGTGGGTTGATCAAGATTTTTGGTTGACTCATGAACAACAATGTCCAATGGACTTCCAGGCGAACGAAAGACCAAGATTTTTCCTATTGTATGGGCTTTGACTACTGGGAAAACCCACTGGAATTGCAGTGTGGTGCCCGAGATTTTTGGGTTGAATCATAACCAACAATGTCCACTGGACTTGCAGGTGAATGGGCGACTGATATTTTCCAAACTGTTCGGATTTTGCCAATTGGGAATGCCCACTGGGATCACATTGGGTCGACCAAGATTTTCGTTTGACTCATGAACAACAGGGTACAATGGACTTCCAGGCGAACGGATGACCAAGACTTTTCTTATTGTATGGGCTTTTTCTACTGGGGAAACCCCCTGGAATCGTAGTGTGGTGCCGAGATTTTTGTGTTGAATCATAACCAACAAGATCCACTGGACTTGCAGGTGAACAAGCGACTGATATTTCCCAAACTGTCTGGGTTTTGTCTATTGGGAATGCCCACCGGGATCCCCATGGGTTGACCAAGATTTTTGGTTGACTCATGAACAACAATGTCAAATGGACTTCAAGGCGAATTGATGACCAAGATTTTTCCTATTGTGTGGGCGTGGCCTGCTGGGAAAACCCACTGGAATCGCAGTGCGGTGACCGAGATTTTTCGGTTGAATCATACAATGTCCACTGGACTTGCAGGTGAATGGGCGACTGATATTTTCCAAACTGTTCGTGTTTTGTCTATTGGGAGTGCCCATTGGGATCACAGTGGGTCGACCAAGATTTTTGGGGTTGACTCGTCAACAACAATGTCCAGTGAACTTCCAGAGGAACGGATGACCAAGATCTTTCCTATTGTAGGTGCTTTTTCTACTGGGAAATCTCAGTGGAATCGCAGTGGGGTAACTGAGATTTTTGGGTTGAATCCTGACCACAGTGTCCACTGGACTTGCAGGTGAACAGGCGATTGAGGTTTTTCGAACTGTTCGGGATTTGCCTATTGAGAATCATGACCAATTATGTCCACTGGACTTGTAGGTGACCGGACGACTGATATTTTCCATATTGTTCGGGTTTTGCCTATTGGGAATGCCCACTGAGATCACAGTGAGTCGACCAAGATTTTCGGTTGACTCATGAACAACAATGTCCAATGGACTTCCAGGCGAACGGATGACCAAGATTTTTCCTATTGTAGGGGCTTTTTCTACTGGGAAATCTCAGTGGAATCGCAGTGGGGTAACCGAGATTTTTGGGTTTAATCCTGACCACAGTGTCCACTGGAGTTGCAGGTGAACAGGCGACCGAGGTTTTTCGAACTGTTCGGGATTTGCCTATTGAGAAAGCCCACTGAAATCATAATGAGATGACCGAGATTTTTGGCTGTATCACAACCGATAATGCCCACTCCAGCTGCAGGCGAACGGCCAACCGAGATTTTTCATATTTTATGGGCTTAGTCTACTTGGGAAAGCATACTGAAATTGCAGTCGAGGACCAAGATTTTAGGTTGAAAACTTATGACCAGCAATCACCTGGACTTGCAGATAGTTTAAGATTTTGTAACAGTAGCTGTTGAATTTACAACTTTGAGTGTAATTAGTTGTCTCATAAATCAGCCCGTTTTCTTTGTTACTGCTTTCGTTTTTTTTTTATAGAATTTAGCTGTATACGGAAAGCCATCGATGTGACGGCGGAAGAAATCTGTTGAGAGCTGTATAAATTAGTATGTTATTTTTTGCAGAGTACTTAATGTCCTTTCGGCTCATGAAAAAGCATTTTTGTTTTATGTTACATGAGCTTTTCTGTTTCTATTAAAGGGCTAGCTCTGCATCATCTATCAAATATAGCTAAAACTTTTCACTGGCTCGTTTGGTTTCTTAACTAATTTTTCCTTCCAAATTTTCTTCGTTTTTTGTCACGATTCGTTTTCAATAGCCCAATGCTAAAAGCAAGTGCCTCAAGCAAGTCATGCTTGTTTTAAAAACAGGATTTTTAAACTCTAATTAGTGCCGAGAAAAGATTAGTGCGCCCTACCTCTGAAATAATCTTTTTTAGCTGTTCCTCAAAATATAAAATTCAAAGTAATAGATTCTTGTCACTTACGTCTTTTGTTTGCTGTTTTCACGAATGCCGGCTCAACTTGACATAATCCTACTGATGTATCGGCCATGTCCTAAAAGAAATCGTTTTCTTAATGATCCGCAGCTTGACGCTTATTTATAATGTAATTTTACTTTAGGGAATGTTCATTTGTCACAAAAGCAGTCCGAGCTAAACAGTCCGGGGCCATCGCGGCCATTATAATGGACAATGACTTCACAAATGACGATCATCTGGTTGATATGGTTGATGACGGTACAGGAAGAGAAGTTGACATTCCAGTTTCTTTTATATCAAGAAAAGACGGGTAATTGTTATTAGATTTTTATTAGTTGTGTTGTGGTAGTAACACTTTGGTTTTTGCCTTTTTTTTTTACTTTGCTGGCGATTTTGATTTATTGCTGGAAACTGATAGGGATAGTCTCGGCAGTTATTACGGGAATGCGTGGACATCTGGCAACATTGTTGAATGTGATATGACATTTTGGACATGTTTGTATAATTCTTTTCTGGAGTTGGTATGGATGGGTTTCACTTGTTCGAATTTAAGTGCTGTTTAAATCGGAAAAGCAATATGATTCTCGATTTGTATGGTAATTGGCACAAAGTAAGTTTGTGGCCCTTCCAACACCTCTCCCTCCTCTATCTCCGTCATCTTTCCTGAAGAAAAAACATACACCTGCTGTACCTTATTTGATCGGTTCACGAAACATCTTAACTCTGTATTATTGAAGGCATAAACTGTAGCAGTAGCCCCTCTGCTCCCCTCCTAACAATACGAATTTTTTTTATCATAAGAGTTGGGTCTTGTGCCTTATTTAAAACAAAATCACGCATGGATTTTTCAATATATACGATTAGAGAACAGAAGCGGGTCAGAGAACAGAAGTGGCCATTTATTCATGCATCAACACCTTAGCAGAAATTTGGCACTAGAACTGTATTATTGGAGACATAAAGTGGGTCGAGGGTTCCTCCACCACCCCCTTAGCGCCACTCTTATCGCCAACTTTTTAAAAGACATTTAGGCCTGTTGAATCTTTTTTGATCAGAATCAGGCAAGGATTGGGAATGTATATGATTGAAGAATCAAAGTCTTCTAAAGGTTGATCCGACATCCCCTGGCCCTTCCCAGTTCCCACTGCCAAACTTTAGCACAAAGATGAGGATTTTGCATCTTGTTTGGGCCGGAGTCATACAGTGATTCTTTATATGTATGATTGGAGGCACAAAGTGGCCACTGGCCACTGGAACACCTGTTGGTTCATACTCTATAGGGTCAATAATTTAAACAGCGGGAAATAAGAATGATGACTTCCAAAGGTATTTTTCTCCAAACTTGTGTACGGAAACTTTCAGATCCGACTGAATCTTATAAATCCCAAACATTTTAGATCACTGGCCTCTACGGTCCAGATACTATCAGGCATCAAAGGTTCAAAAGTTGGGGGTGCTCTGAATTATGAAACTTTGAAAGCCTACTAAAACCTGGGCCGTAAAGATCTGCGGTGTGAAGCTTCTTTAGCCAAGTCTCATGGGCAGTAGGTACCTGCCTAGCAAATTCCATGTGATTCCTATTATTTTTCTGCCACTTTCACTGCAAGCCACCGCAGAAGTGACCAGTCTAATGCTCTCAATTCCTGGCAAATCGATGACTTAAAGGTCCTAACGATCTAGTTGCCCTTTCAACAAACCTCTTCCTTAGGATGAGGATTTTCAACGTACAATTAGGCATATAGCACTTCATTTGAACTATAATAATGCAAGGGATCTCAATTTGTGCGATTTGGTGCTTTTTGAAGGATAGCTCTTTTCCAGTTGGAAACTGCCAACCCTCAATCCCCTAAGCGTTTTGAAAATAGGGGTCGGCAACGTTTCTATTTTTGCCTTAACAGAAAAGGTAAAAAACAACAATCGAAAACGGAACAGAAACTGGAACGGAGAAAAAAACGGAAATCCGTTTTTTTTTCCTTTTTTTACAGAAAAATTGAAACAGCTTGTTTTTTTCTTTCCAACGGCCGTTTTAGCAAATATTTCCGTTATTTTTAGTTGTTTAAATTTATGAGAGTAGAGTGAACATTGACAAAACATTCAAAAAGGCCACATAAATCAAATTTGAAACAATCAAAATTGTCACTTAAAAACATTCGAAGTTCAATGACCTTGCAGTCATTCGTGAGCACTGCTTTTGCGCAAAGTACCTAGCAATACTAAATTCACGTCAATTTCATTTAACTCTGAGTAAGTGTAGAAGTTGTCAGTCCATAATTCTAGCGGATCATAATTATTTTTTCCCGATCTTCGTCTCTCAGTCAAGAGCACTGAAACTCTCTCCTCACATGCCGTAATAATACTTGTTGCTACGCGGGCAGTGCTTATATTGTTAGTATTTTTACTTGAATAGTTAATCCGAAACCCAGTCGTATCGAAAAACTTGCTCGAAGCAAAAAAGCTGTCTTTTTAATGTGGAGTCGGTGATGTATTTTGGTTAGTATCTGGCTTGATAGGAACGATTTTAATTGGGAAAGATGCGGAATTCAGTTGGATTTGAACGAGTTCTTCTCTGTTTTTCTGCGGAAGTTAACTGCTAGAGAAGTGAAGAGACGGACTGATGACCTGAATCTCTGTTTATATCGCTCATTTTTTCGTAAATTGCAGGGTCAAAATAAGCCAGCTGTTGTGAAGAGTAGTATATTAAACCTAGCACCAATATATATATATATATATATATATATATATATATATATATATATATATATATATATATATATATATATATATATATATAATAAAATCAATCTTATATATAAACAATGGGCAATTTGTATCACATACTAACTTTTCCCCATGGACCTTAGGGGGTTTTATAATCCCTTTAGGCAGAGTTATTTGGCTTTTTGACTATTTTGAACAAGATGGCTATTCCAAAATTTTGGTCAGATATATCTGGGGGAGGATAGCTAAAAGGCAATGGGAGGGAACTGGTTGCACATCTGATGACTTTTTAACATGCTTCTCAATATGCCCTGAAAGTTCCAACCTAATACCCTCAGCCGTTCCTTGGATATTGCTGACATTTCCTTTCCACAATTAAATTAAAAAAACAACAAATTTTTTAAACTGAAAGTAACGAGCGACATTAAAACTTAAAAGACCAGAAACTATTCTGTAAATGAAGGGGACTGTCCCCTCCTCAACGCCCCGCTCTTTACGCTAAAGTTTGGCTCTTTCTCGCAACTCTACTTTATAAAAAAATAAAAAATCTAGCGTAAAGAGCGGGGCGTTTTGGAGGGGACAGTCCCTCCTCAACGTACAACAGTCTCCTACTCCTCCGTAACAACCAAAAGCCGAAGACATACAATATCTTCTATTATCACATACAAATTATAGTTATGAAGCTGCTTGAGGTAAAATTAAATGCTAAGATTGGCTGGAAGATAACACAAACAAATTATTGTTTATATCGGCCATTACTTAACAAAGCTCAAATTTTAGCGTAAAGAGCAAGGTATTGACGGGGGGTACGAACTTCCTCATATGCGTAATATGAGGGGTTTCGTCCTCTCGTCAATACCTCGCTCTTTACGCTAAAGTTCGGATTTGTTCTAATTCTTCAAGAATGAACCTTGAACCAGAAAGGTCATTTAATTAGAATAAATACCTCTTTTGAAATTATTAAAAATATTTTAGCGTCAAGAGCGAGGCATTGACGAGGGGATGAACCTCCTCATATACGTAATAATTTCTGTTCGTTTTAAGTTTTAATGTTATTTCTTACTTTCAATTGAAAAAAACCTTTTTTTTTATTTCTAATTATTTTTTGAATAATGCTGGGAAATCCAGCATCGCCTTGATGGAAATTCTCTTCCCCCGTGAAAAATTGCTCTATGGAAAGATCCTCCATTTTAACTCTCTCCCCCCAACCGGAAAAAAACTGAAAACGTCTGTATACTTCCTAATAACCAATATTATATTTAAACAATTGGCAAAGTTCATAACTTGCAGCCCTTCCTCTGGGGACTGAGGGGGATTAGGTCGTCCTCAAAGACGTGGTTATTAAATATTTCGACTATGCTGAACAAAATGGCTATCTCAAAATTTTGATCCGAGCACTTAGGGGGAAAATGAGCGCGGGAGGGGGTCTAGTTGCCCTCCATTTTTTTGGTCACTTAAAAACGGCACTAGAACTTTTAATTTATGTTCGAATGAGCCCTCTCGTGAAATTCTAGGACCACTGAGTCGATACGATCACCCCTGGAAAAAAGAACAAAAAAAAATAAATAAACACGCATCTGTGATCTTTCTTCTGGCTAGAAGTACAAAATTCCACAGTTGTGCAGATAGGAGCTTGAAACCTCTACAGTAAGGTTCTCTGATACACTGAATCTGATGATGTCATTTTCATTAAGATTCTGTGTCTTTTAGGGGGTATTTCCCCCCTTTTTTCAAAAATAAGGCAGATTATTTCAGGCTCATAACTTTTGTTTGAAAAAACTAAACTTATGTATTTAAAATCAGCATAAAAATCCGGTTCTTGAGGTGTATCTTTTGGTATCAAAATTCGTTTTTCAGAGTTTAGGTTACTATTGAGCCGGGTCGCTCCTTGCTTATAGTTCATTACCACAAACTGTTTGACAAGCAAGCTTATAGTTTGTTTCAGGTTACTATTGAGCCGGGTCGCTCCTTGCTTACAGTTCATTACCACGAACTGTTTGACAAACAAGCTTATAGTTTGTTTGATTATGTTTTTATCCGTCTCAACATTTCCTTGAAGTCCCAACTTAATACCGTAAGCCTTTTTCGAGATCCAGGATCAAACATGCCCTTTTTTCCAATAAATCCCATATGTTAACAATAGGCAACTTACATAACTTACAGTCCTTGCCCTAGGGACTGGGGGGGGGGGTGTGTCAAACTCTGAAGACATAGTTTTTGATCTTTGGACTATTTTTAACAAAATGGCCATCTACAAAATTTTGATCAGATATATTTAAGGGGCATGGGGGGCTAGTTGGCCTACGGTCACTTTTCGTTCTTAACAAATGCAATAGAACTTTTGATTTCCAATCGAATGGGCCCCGTCCAAAGTCAACCCAGAACAAAACTGGGTCGACAATTTAACATTTTATCTTCTGGGGGGGGGACTAAAATTTAATAATATACAAAAATAATTTTAGTTATCAAATGTTGAAAGCAAGTTCACTAAACTTAACCCCCCCCCTAATGTCCAAAAACCTATCACCCAAATTGTGTACATCCCATGTGTTTTTTCTGCGTTAATTCAGCTTACAGGTACAAGGGTCGAAGCAAGAGTGACCCATGGCAAAATGTTTTGAAAGCGTATATTTTAAGTTTTATTTCTGAACATAATAGGGGGAGTTGGTAAATTGTATGATATATATATATATATATATATATATATATATATATATATATATATATATATATATATATATATCTGTGTAGCTACATTACATTACATTTCTACTTACTTAAATTTCTCTGATTGCAAGCACCTTTTCATTCATAGAAGTTTTCTAAACTGACGAAACTTACCCTGTGCGCTTGGATTTTGCTTTGATTTAAGACTATCAAGAATCCGGAATCCCACATGGCAAGTATCGAAATCCAATAAAAGTCGCAAGAATGCGATTTAGTATTATTCGTAGGCAGAACACGGAAAACAGGTTTAAGAAAAACAGAAACGGCAAAAACGGCATAAAAAAAAAGAACATAACAAAAACGGTAATGAAAAAAACGGCTACCTCTTTTCTGTTTTCTTCCGTTTTCTTCAGAAAAAAAAAAAACAGAACAGAAAATGGGAAAAAAGTTTTTATAAAACAATAAAAAAAAGTTTGAAAATTCATTTTTCAATAACTGAAGTAGACATTAGATGGGATGGATTAGATCTGTGACTCTCAAAGTGATAGCTCACTTTCCTTATGTGACTATATTTCAATAAAACTGGATCAACTTGAATTTAACTATCACTTAAATTTAAACTTATTCAAGCTTAGTCAAACTCTTGTTTAAGGTGATTAAAAAAAATATGTATCAGTAACGTTCATTTAGGATTTCTCTTTTATTAGATCGAGAAGGGATTGAAAACTTTTTTAACGAAGGTGTTTCTAGAGAATATATTATTGATGATTCTGTAGAAGTAATTAGACATATTAGGTTTAACAATTTCAAATAGTACATCCTAAAAGTTATAGTGTTCAATTTTCGTTTATTTTGTTTACTTCTCTGAATGTTTGGAATTACTGCTTTATTATATCCTGTCGAAACTATTTACTATTGTTATTATTGTTGATTAAAATAATAATTTTTATTATTATTTTTTTATTTCTGGTCGTTAAAATAATGCCAGAAAATCTGACTACACCTCCACGGAAAAATCCCTCCTCCCCACAGATTTATTCTCTAGACTATTCAATCTTGGTGAAAATTTACCACGGACAATTATCATTAACATCTCCACGCGTAAAACTGCGTAGGCAAAGAGAAGGCAAGACGTAAGAAGAATTTCGCATAGGAATTCTGGCCAATCCCTACTGTGTAAAATTTCCCCTGACAAATTTCCTTCTCTTCCCATGGGAAATTATCCCTGTGGAAAATCCCACCAGCAGAAAATTCCCTCTGCCCCGCCCGAAAAATATATGCATACTTCCCAATAGTAAACTACGTAAGCAATGGGCAAATTTTGTAAAGTTTTTTTTAAATTAAATTTTTTTTTTCAAACACTCGTTTGAAAAAAAGAAAAACTTACTATAAGTTAGTGCTCGTGGGGAATTGTGGTTGCTAGTCACATACACTGAACCAGACATAAATACAGTCATAACATTACGTTAGATTCACCCAAGTCATTCATTTTTATTGTATTTTAAAACAAAAGTAACAATTTTAAATAAATGCTTCTTCAACGATTTTTTTTATAAAAACCGTTAAAGAAGGTTGTAAAATATGGCTAATAAAAAAAGATTCAAAGGAGTTATTAGCACTATTAAAAATTATGGCTTTGTACCAATTCTGGTACACGTCTGGTATTTATCTGGTAAACAAGGATAACCGGCACTCGGATCCATTCGAAATGTCGTTAAATGTCTATAAACGTTTCAATGTTATGGTTTTTTATGGCACTTGGTATTAACCAAGTGATATATAGCGATAGCAAATTCTGTCGGTCTGTCTGGCGGTCCCGGTTTTACTACTTTAGGCACTTTCAGGTAAGCTAGGACGATGAAATTTGGCAGGCGTATCAGGGACCGGACCAGATTAAATTAGAAATAGTCGTTTTCGCGATTTGACCATCTGGGGGGGAGAGTGGGGGGTCGGTTAATTCGGAAAAAATAGAAAAATGAAGTATTTTTAACTTACGAATGGGTGATGGGATCTTAATGAAATTTGATTTTTGGAAGGATATCGTGTCTCAGAGCTCTTATTTTAAATCCTAACCAGATCTGGTGACATTGGGGGGAGTTAGGGGGGAACCTAAAATCTTGGAAAACGCTTAGAATGAAGGGATCGGGATGAAACTTGATGGGAAAAATAAGCAGAAGTCCTAGATACGTGATTAACATAACCGGAACGGATCTGCTCTTTTTGGGGGAGGTGGCGGGGGGGGGGTTAATTCTGAAAATTAGAAAAAATGAGGTATTTTTAACTTACGAAGGAGTATTCGGATCATAATGAAATTTGAAGTTTGGAAGAACATTGTGTCTCAGAGCTCTTATTTTAAATCCCGACTGGATCCTGTGACATTGGGGGAATTGGGAGTGGGATAATCTAAAATCTCGGAAAACGTTTAGAGTTGAGAGATCGGGATGAAACTTGGTGGAAAAGATAAGCAGAAGTCCTAGATACGTGATTGACATAACCGGAACGGATCCTCTCTCTTTGGGGGAGTTGGGGGGGCAGGTTTAATTCTGAAAAATTAGAAAAAATGAGGTATTTTTAGCTAATGAAGGAGTGGTCGGATCTTAAAGAAATTTGATTTTCGGAAGGATATCGTGTCTCAGAGTTCTTATTTTAAATCCCGTCTGGATCCGGTGACAATAGTGGGAGTTGGGAGGGGGACCTAAAATCTTGAAAACGCTTAGAGTGGAGGTATCGGGATGAAACTTGGTGTAACAATAATCACAAGTCCCAGATACGTGATTCAAAAAGCCGGAACGGATCCGCTCTCTTTGGGGGATTTGGGGAAGGAGGGTTAATTCTGACGAATTAAAAACAATGAGGTATTTTTAACTTACGAAGGAGTGATCGGATCTTAATGAAATTTAATGTTTAGAAGGATATTGTGTCTCACAGCTCTTATTTTAAATCCCGACCGGATCCGGTTAAGTAGAAGTTGGGGGGGAACCTAAAATCTTGGAAAACGCTAAGAGTGGAGGGATCGGGATGAAACTTGGTGGGAAAAATAAGCACAAGTCCTAGATACGGGATTGACATAACTGGAAGGGATCTGCTCTCTTTGGGGGAGTTGGGGGGAGGGTTAATTTTAAAAAAATAGAAAAAATTAGGTATTTTTGACTTACGAAAGAGTTATCGTATCTTAATGAAATTTCATATTTAGTAGGACCTCGAAACTCAGATCTCTTATTTAAAATCCCGAACGGATCCAGCGTCATTAGGGGGGGGGGGGAATAATGGAAAACGCTTAAATCGGCGAGATCAGGATGAAACTTGGTGGAACGATTAAGTACAAGTCCAAGATAAGTGACAGACATAACCGGACCGGATCCGCTCTCTTTGGGGGAGTTGGGGAGAGGGTTAATTCTAAAAAATTAGGTATTTTTGACTTACGAAAGAGTTATCGTATCTTAATGAAATTTCATATTTAGAAGGACCTCGAAACTCAGATCTCTTATTTTAAATCCCGAACGGATCCAGTGTCATTAGGGGGGGGATCATGGAAAACGCTTAAATCGGAGAGACCAGATGAAACTTGGTGGAAAGAATAAGTACAAGTCCAAGATAAGTGACAGACATAACCGGACCGGATCCGCTCTCTTTGGTAGAGTTGGGGGGGGGGGTAATTCGGAAAAATTAGAAAAAAGAGGGATTTGTAACTTACGAATTGGGTGCTCAGACCTTAATGAAATTTGATATTTAGAAGGATCTTGTGCTTTAGAACTCTTATTTTAAATCTCGACCAGATTCGGTGACATTGAAGGGAGTTGGAGGGGGAAACCGGAATTCTTGGAAAACGTGAAAATCGAGGTATCTTACGAATGGGCGATCGGATCTTAATGAAACTTGATATGTAGAAGAACCTTATGTCTCAGATGCTCCATTTTCTACTCGAATCGGATCTGAGGACATAGAGGGTTGTAAGGGGGAAACAGAGATCTTGGAAACCGGAAATCTTGGAAAACCCTTAGGGTGGAGAGATCGGGATGAAACTTGATGGAGAAAAACTGAGGTATTTTTAACTTAAGAACGTGTGACCGGGTCTTAATGAAATTTGATATTTAGAAGGAACTCGTGTCTCAGAGCTCTTATTTCAAATGCCGACCAGATCTTTTGACATTGGAGGGAGTTGGAGGGGGAACCGGAAATCTTGGAAAACGCTCATAAATGTCGTAGATACTGGATTGACGTAACCGGACTGGATCCGCTCTCTTTGGTGGAGTTAGGTGGTGGGGTTCAATGCTTTGGCAAGTTTGGTGCTTCTGGACGTGCTAGGACGATGAAAATTGGTAGGCGTGTTAGGGAGCTGTACAAATTGACTTGATAAAGTCGTTTTCCCCGATTCGAACATCTGGGGGGCTGAAGGGCGAGGAAAAATTAGAAAAATTGTGGTATTTTTAGCTTACGAGTGGGTGATCGGATCTTAATGAATTTTGATATTTAGAAGGACCACGTGCTCATAACATATGAGCTCTTGGCTCTTCCGACCTCGCCACAAGTGCCATATAAGCTCTTAGATATTGTTTTTAATCAAAATTTAACTTTTAATGAAAAGGCCACCACAGTTTTAGGTCCATAATACCAGACGTGTACCAGAAATTAAGGCCACGAAAAGAAAATTTGAATTGAGGTAAGAATTTCACAGATTTTGCGAAGTGATACCCTTCAAATACCCCTACCCCTTCAACTTCCAAATTTTTAGAAGAAAGGCATCACATATTGCACCTTCTTATAACAATTTTTAAAACCTGTTTTAAACAGGTTTTTTATAAACACAAACTTTTGAGACAGGTCAGTGGCGAGTTCTGACAATGAAAAGGAGTTCGTGGTCTAAAAGGGTTTTGGAACCACTGGGTTAGATAGTCGTTTAAATACATGGTACATTTCTGATTTGCATTTGAACCTAATACAAATTTGTTTCTGGAACAAAATTGTTCTTGCTATCAAATAAATTGGAAATAGATAGAGGAAATAGAAGTCTTATTTTCAGCCAAAAATCTGAAAAAGAGGAGAACAGCGAAGTGTACCAAGATAATTGCCAAAAGGTTCGAAAAACTTCAAAGGTTTTCAAAGATGAAAATCAAATCGTTAAAGAATTCAAAACATTTTCTTGGCGAATCTTCTCAGTATTAGAATAGAAAAAAAAAGAAAATCATGTAACACCAAGATCCTATTGTTAGTTTTTGAATTCAATGTGAAGCAGTACTAGTATAAGACAAAATGGAGGAATCGGCTCTCTTTCTAAAAAAATACACAATTTCTTACCTTTCCCACAAAGGATAGCCAAAGAAGCTTGTTTATTTTATTTATTTTTCTTCTTTTTTCTACCAGGAATGAAAGCCAATCAGTTTGGCTGCCTTGTGTGGCAAAACAACAAATGTAGTCCGAAAAGGGCGACAATGCTATTGGGCATAAATGTGAAGATACTCCGATCTGTTAAAAACTATTTAAAGGTAGTTTTGTCCTGAAAGATTGTAAAACTATAACAAACTGGAAACGTATTTTACCCTCATTTATTTAAGTAGATTGACAGTTACAACAAAACAGGAGATAAATTTATTTGACACAATGACGGATTGAGGCATGTCTGTATTCAAGGAAGTCTATATTAAATTATATTTTATTTATAATCGCAACGTAACCATTTGTATAAAGACAAATTACTTCCATTACTTACTGTCACAGATTTTAACGAACTGTAACATGTTTATGAAGCCTTTTTTTAATGGACAATTTGTATAATTTGTGGCCCTTGCCCCTGGGCCTCCATAATCATGCCCCTCCCCTGAGGCAGACTTTTTAACTCTTCGACCGTTTGGTTACAATAGCTGTTTTGAAATTTGGTCCGATCCAATGTGGAAGTGCACGGGGGCAGAAACGGGAGGTGAAAGTGTGGTTGTCCTTCCTTCGAAAACTTTCGTCTTGTAATTAGTGTAGTGGGACTCTCACTTTGCCGTCTAATTAGCCCACCACTAACCGTATGCAGCCATCATTACAGTATGGTGAGGCCTATACGGGCGCGAATATATGGAAACACGTAGATCTTTATCAAGTGAGCGCTTTTGTAGTGGTAATTTTTGATTAAATCATTTTTAAGAATTAACAAGCACTTTTTTGACTGCGGAATATACACTGAAATATTTTAACATCTTCTTTTAAACAAAAAAAAAAATATTTACATCATTTGTAATAAAGAAATCTACCATCTTAACCACTCGTTTGTGCCGCCCAAGAACCTGGCTCTAGTAAATCCGGCGTGGTGAAATTAATCAATTTTTAATTTTGTATCCATTAAAATCAGTTCGATTGTATTACACGATTAATTTTATTAAGAAATAGAATTAAAAAGTTTTTATTTTAAGGAAATCAAGAACCATTAATGATAGAAGCTAGAGAGAAATGGGACATGGTGGGTTAATCCAATGCCTTGAAAAAGATACAAGAATGTTTTTATAAAATATGCATATCTTGGCTATTTAATCTTTAAAAGAGATCTAACCAAAAACCTTTTCTGTAGTCGACCCCTCCCCCTCCCCTACTTCCCATAAAGTGATTGTATTGATTCTTCTTCTTCGTATTCCTAAGGAAAATCCTAGGTACGAGTCTGAATAAAACTGTCGTTGTTTTAGATTATTAGCGTTTAAAGCCTTTTTTTCTCTGCAGGGTTATGATTAAGCGGACACTAGAAAGGCTACAGCTTCTTCATGCCACCATAAACATCCCTGTCAACATAACAAAGTATGGAACCAAGGTGAGGTTCAGTCCGTGGCTAGTCTGGTAGTGTAAATATTGCTGTAACGATGATATACCTTGTGAAACCTTAAAACCAAGTAAGTAAGTGGCAAATAAAAGTTATTTTTCAACTTTATTGCTTGCTTATTATTACTCGAATGTGCATTTAATTAGCCTTTTTTTTGTAGCCCAGATCCATGGAAGGAATTTAAATATGTGGGATTGGAGGCACTAATTGGGGATCAAGACTCCTCTAACATTCCCTCCCCTCTCTACGGCCTAAGTTATTAGCAGAAAGATAAGATTATTGCACTTTGTTTAAACTTGAATCTAGCTAAACGGAGGGTGATCTGGAAGTCCGTCAAAACTTGGTGCTGAAAGAGCTAAGTTTAAACTGCAGACTTATTTGATGCAAAACAAGCTAAAGCCAAGCTGCAGGATTTTAGTAACGTGGTGCAAAAACACGAAAATTTACCATGACTTGGTGCAGAAAGGAGCTGCTTCCAGTGGCGATTCTGACCTGTCTTATGCCTGGGACAAAATCTTGATTAGAGCCCTCCTCTGTCCCCCAAACATTTTCATGCCAAATTTTAGCGAAATTTTCATTTATTAACAAAATTTCTATTTATTTAAATCCGATTTTTTTTTTTTTTTTACTTTAGCCTCTGCAAAATTATTGATTGTCTCATCCCAACTGATTGGTTCTAATTCTTCGCATTCTATGCTCATTAACACTAAATCATTTAGTCACCCCTGGCCCCTAGTCGATCTGAAGTACGTACGTTAATATTAGAATAGAATAGAACATGATTTATTGGCTAAAATAGCACACAAGCTAGCATAAGCACGTCAGAACAATTATAATTACAATGATAAAATAAATTTTAAGGGATAAACATAGTTACAAAGTTAAATCAATTATTAAAATGCGAAACAAAATAGGGAACGAAAGAGTTTTTGTACCTCATTGTCAACATTTGGGGACACAAGTCAAGTTGAGTATTTGGAGCTCTACGAGCGTTAAGTCTTGTATTGGGAAGGATTGGGGGGTTTTCTTTGAAGGGGGAAAGAAGACGTCGATGATAGTCGGAACTAAGGCACTTGTGCCCGAAGTTCATGGTAAGGAAGTGACGTCGTGATTCCAATGTAGTGAGTTCAAGTCTAGCCAAACCTTCATCATAAGTAGTATAGGACGTCCCCAGTAAGTTTGTTAAACGACCGCTCACTACTGGCCACCAGCACTGCAATCGCTAATACATTTGATAGGCAACTCTTACGTTTGCTAAGACCCATTCGTCTCCGAATCGCAAATTAATTCTAAGAACGTGTAATTAATTAATTTGGTCTGCTTGCTTTTATTTTCAAGGAATGGTGATGAATATATGGGGAAGGTGAAAATTTTTTATTCAATTTGCTTATAATTGTTTCCAACTTCACCATCTACTTTGTTTTATAAAAATAAAATTTCAAAATTATAAAATGATCATAAATATTACATTACTTTTTTTGAGGTTTTGTGCTCCTAAAATTTCTGTGTCCGGAGCAAGTACTTCCTCTGCCCCCTCCCCCCCCTAAAACCACATCTGACTACTTCATGAGCATCTGCCAAATAATGAAGTCCCAGCTCGACATATTCATTTGGCTTTTATCAATCTGAGCGCTACAAGGCTTCGGGATTTATAAGTTGGGGATTTCCCAAACTGTTAAACTTGCTAGAATAAGGACCGTAAAGGTCAACTGTATAAAATTATCGTGATATTCACCTCACAACCCTGCCCCCCCCATACCCCACACAAAAAGAAACAATTTTTCAGCAAAAAGTAAAAAAAAACTGCTACTTTTTGTGACCAGAACCGTGGAAGTATTTTAGGTATGTATGACTGGAGGACTAAAACAGGTCTCTCGCCTCTACTACCTCCTCCCTCCTACTTTCAACTTCTTAGCAGAGATTTAGGCATGTTTCAAATTGTTTGAACCAACATTATGCAACGACCTAGATAACTAGTGGACCAAAGAAGAGTCATGGCCCTTTCAACGTTGCATCGTCTTCTTTTTTACCTCTTTAGTATTTTTGAAAATATTTTAGGATTATTATTTTTTAATATTTCATTTCCCACCAACATTGTATACACAGCAACTTTTATTAGATTAGTTTGAACTGAACTATTTTAAAAGTCCGATGTTGTCAAAATATTGGCAATCAAAGTGCAGTATAGGATAAAACTTATCTGTCTGAAAAATTATTTACTTTCTTTCTTCTGTATTGTTGATGTTTTGGGGGACTGCTAGAATTACTTTTTTACGAAATGTGCTATTTCCAACTGCCGATGTACACTAAAATACAATTAACCATAAACAATAGTTGAGGAATTTGGTTCCATCTCTTTTATATTTCAGAAGTGTGGTATAAATAGTTTTTCAATAGATGCAGTATTTCCTGTCCCCCCCACCATTTGATTAGAAGTCAACCGCTTCGTAGGATAATTGAGTGTCATACAACTATCTTGCAATTAAATTTTGGAAATATAGTAATTACAAACGTTGTATTTGATACTTTTGACAAAATAATTAAGGACCTTTATGTTATCTGTCTTCTGCAATCATTCTAAGCATATAGTACTTTTAACCATTTCATTGATTAACAAGAGCTAAGAGCTCATATGGCACTTGTGACGAGGCGAGAAGAGCTAAGAGCCAAGAGATCATATGGTATGAGCTCTAACAAAATTATATGAATCAATAGATTGATTTAAAAAGGAAAATAAGAGGCTTAATGCCGGTCAGGATTTAAAATAAGAGCTCTGAGTCACGATGTCCTTCTAAATATCAGAATTCATTAAGATCTGATCACCCACTCGTAAGTTATAAATACCTAATTTTTTCTGATATTTCCTCTCCCTTTAGCCCCCCAGATAGTCGAATCTGGGAAAACGACTTTATCAAGTCAAATTGTGCAGCTCCCTGACACGCCTACCAATTTTCATCGTCCTAGCACGTCCAGAAGCACCAAACTCGCCAAATCACTGAAGCCCTCCCCCCAACTCCCCCAAAGAGACCAAATCCAGTACGATTCTGTCAATCACGTATCAAGGACATTTGTCTATTCTATCCACCAAGCTTCATCCCGATTCCTCCACTCTAAGTGTTTTTCCAAGATTTCCACCTCCAACACCCCCCAATGTCAAAAGATCTGGTCGGGATTTGAAATAAAAGCTCTGAGACATAAATTCCTTCTAAAAATCAAATTTCATTTAGATCCGATCATCTATTCGTAAGATAAAAATACCCCAATTTTCACGTTTTCCAAAAATTCCAGTTCCTCCCCCCCAACTCCCCCCAATGTCACAGGATCTGGTCGGAAATTTAAAATTAGAACTTTAAAGCACAAGATCCTTCTAAATATCAAATTTCATTAAGATCTAGTCACCCTTTCGTAAGTTACAAATACCTCTATTTTCAAAATTCCCCCCCCCCCAATTCCACTAAAGAGAGCAGATCCGGTCCGGTTATGTCAGTCACGTATCTTAGACAGGTTTCTATTCTTCCCATCCAGTTTCATCCTAATCTCACCGCTTTAAGTATTTTCTAAGATTTCCGGTCCCCCCAACTGCCCCCCCCCCCCAATTACGCTTGATCCGGTTGAGATTTAAAATAAGAGATCTGAGTTACGAGATCCTTGTAACTATGAAGTTTCATGAAGATCCGATTACTCCTTCGTATGTTAAAAATACGTCATTTTTTCTCATTTTTCATAATCGACCCCCCCCCCCCAATAGAGCGGATCCGTTCCAATTATGTAAATCACGAATGTAAGACTTCTGATTATTTTCCCCATCAAGTTTCATCCCTATCTCTCCAATCTAAGCGTTTTCCATGATTTTAAGTTCCCCCACCCCAAACTTCCCCCAATGTCACCAGATACAGTCAGAATTTAAAATAATTGCTTTGAGACACGAGATCCTTCTAAATATCAAATTTCATTGAGATCCGATCTCTCGTTCGTAAGTTAAAAATACCTCATTTTTTCTAATTTTTCAGAATTAACCCCTCCCCCAACTACCCCAAAGAGAGCGGATCCGTTCCTTTTATGTCAATCATGTATCGAGGACTTGTGCTTATTTTTTCCACCAAGTTTCATCCCGATCCCTCCACTCTAAGTGTTTTCCAAGTTTTAGGTTTCCCCCTCCCAACTCCCCCCCTCAATGTCACCAGATCCGGTCGGGTTTAAAATAAGAGCTCTGAGCCACGATATCCTTCTAAATATCAAATTTCATTGAGATCCGATCACTCGTTCGTAAGTTAAAAATACCTCATTTTTCTAATTTTTCCGAAATACCCCCCCCCAACTACCCCAAAGAGAGCGGATCCGTTCCGTTTATGTCAATCATGTACCTAGGACTTATGTTTATTTTTCCCACCAAGTTTCATCCCGATCCCTCCACTCTAAGTGTTTTCCAAGTTTTAGGTTTCCCCCTCCCAACTCCCCCCCCCCAATGTCACCAGATCCGGTTAAGTTTTAAAATAAGAGCTCTAAGACACGATATCCTTCTAAACATCAAATTTCATTGAGATCCGATCACCGTTTCGTAAGTTAAAAATACCTCATTTTTCCTAATTTTTCAGAATTACCCCCCTCCCACCCTCCAAATACCCCAAAGAAAGCGCATCCGTTCCGTTTATGTCAATCATGTATCTAGGACTTGTGTTTATTTTTCCCACCAAGTTTCATCCCGATCCCTCCACTCTGTGTTTTCCAAGATTTTAGGTTCCCCCCCTCCAACTCCCCCCAAGCTCATCAGATTCAGTCGGGATTTACTTCATTTTTTCTATTTTTTACGAATTAACCGGCCCCCCACTCCCTCCCCTCAGATGGTCAAATTGGGAAAACGACTATTTCTAATTTAAGCTGGTCATGTCCCTGATACGCCTGCCAAATTTCATCGTCCTAGCTTACCTGGAAGTGCCTAAAGTAGCAAAACCGGAACCAACAGAATTGGCGATTGCTATAACCAAGTGACATATTATGTCACTTGGTTAATACCAAGTGCCATAAAAACCGATGATTTTTTAAAAACAATTGAAGGATTTTTTCCATCTCTGTAATATTTGTGAAAATATTTAGAATTAGAATTGTTTAAATATAGTTTTTCCCACCGCCTATTTTGACTAAATATATTTCCAACCAACTACTTTGATTAAATGGCAGTAATTCTTGAAAAATCACTCTGGGCTTCTTCCATCTCTTTAGTACTTGCGGAAGTATTTTAGAAGTATCTCTTTTTTAAATATTATTTTCCTGAATCTTTTTTCTAAAATTTAATCATTCTTGAAGAGTAACTCAAGTAAAAAGCCTAAGTAAATTTAAAAACTTTTTCCGCAAAACAAGTTTTTCAAAGAAAAGTTAAGAGCTCCATTTAGCCAAATATGAGAGAAAATAAGGTCAAATAATCTTCCAAGCGTAAAACTACCACAAATCACTATCGATAAATAAATGAAACTAAAAAAGAAGAGAAATTATAATAAATAGCCGAATCAAGCTCACAACGAGCAAAAATTAACATCAGTATGGCTGATAACCCCCCTGCCTTCTCAAGACCATAAAATAATTTGCGCTTTACTCAAAGAAAAAAAACGAATGGCCGTGGATTGTCAGTTTAATTGACATATACTGATATTTATTCCTTATAGTTGTGATAATTTTTATTTATGAAGGTAAAAAAAAGTGAAAACATTTAAAACGTGTTTTTTTATTAATTATTTTATCATGACCGCTGACAAAATTGTCATCTTTAAAACTGAATCGCCTGTAAGTAGTCCTACTCAGAGACAAAAGCGGAAAAGACAAAATCAACTTGGGTTGATCAATGGCCTCAATTCACAGTAGTTATTAGGGGAGGGGATTAAAAAACATTTTCGAAAATCCCGAGAGGAGAATTTTTTTTAAAGAAAAAACAAATTGTTTCTGCAGTACCCCCAACTCCAGATCCAAAGGTTGAACCGATCGTTCGCACTCTAATATTCTGGGCCCCATATTCTTATATGCTAAAGATTTTAAGCTCAATTCTTCCAAAATGTTTCAAACATGTGAATTTATCAAGAAATTGATCACATTTCTTTAAAATTATCAAATAAATTAATTAAAAATTAATCAAAAAAAAATTAATCAAAATGAAAATTATCAGATATGAACACAACAACTGCAGACAAACTATCATTTAAAGCAAGACAATCATCAAGCCTCCATGGCGCAATCGGTTAAGGTGCAAATGGAGTGGAAGCCATCCCTTAAAAACGGAAAAATCCCTTACGAGGCATAAACATTATTTTCACACAATGCCTCAGAGCCCATGGGCAAGGGTTGTAAGGTATGCCCTGCGGCATATAAAGTTTTATTGAACGGGTGGTCATATACGCTTTGGATCGGATGGAGCTCAATTTATTGGAAGTCCGAAGTTATAGTCCCCTTTTTACGAGTCAAAAATGAATGGAGGGCAATCAATCCCCCCCAAGCCTATCATTCCCCAAAACATATCCGATCGAAATTTTAAGAGATCTATTTTGTTCAACTTTGTTAAAAGGTCCAGTAATTATGTCTTTGGGGTTGTTAACCTCCCCATTGCCCTCGGGACAAGGGCTGTAAGCTAGGCAACTCGTTCATTGTCTACACACAGTATATGCTAATGAGAAAGGTATGCATGTTTGAACTTTACTTTCCAAGAAGACGGGGTAAACTTAGGTGAGCCTTTCAGAGAATCTTGAGGGGAGTGTTGAACTAAATCAAAACACATTATGTGTATAAGGATTGTCATAAGGGTGTAACAAAGGAATAACTGAGTATATTAATTTGGAAAATTCAAAAAATGATAAGGGATATAATCAAAAAGGCAATATTTGCATGCTACCAATACTACCACAACTACCACCATTACTACTACCATACTACTTTATTTACAGTATTGAGGGGAAATTCGAGCTAAATCAAAAGATTCTATGGGTATGAAAATTGTTAAAACCGCGCATCTCAAGAACTGATTTGGGTATTAAGTTGAAACTTCAAAGAATGCTTAAAGGGGAAGATCATCTCACCAAAAGGCAATATGTGCACTTTTGGTGAGATGAGTCAAAAGTGCCTCATACTCTTTGACAATCCTTGCGCAACTATTGCTTCTCAGCCTTTGGGCAAAGATACAGTGTAGTATTTGTTCTCATCAGCTTAATATTTAATACGGTCTATACATAGGGTCCAGTTTATTAAACTGATTTTTAGAAACCATAGAGATGTCGGGGCTTGCTCTGCTTCCTCCGCGTGTTGTCCCGGTATTGCAGGATCTGTGGAATCGGCACATACTATACTCACGAGGCTGGAGAACTGCCTTGTTCATGACGGAGACGCCCCCAGGATTAGGGCTTTCCATTGCACTTTGGATTGACTGACCCCTGAGAATACCCCGAATTTGGTTAACTCAATAGCGTAATTTTTGTTGTGGGGGAATGCTTTTGCGTGAACCCGGGTCTATACATTGTAAAATATCATCCTTTGGGTTCTTTCATATTTCACATATTATTTAGCTTAAAAGAAAAACTACACAATTTTTTGTTATTGTTAAGACGATAATGTGACATGTAAACTTGACCTTTTAGGCTTTTTTGAAAAACATATTTTCTTGATAACTTCATATGTTTGAAATAGGTTCGAAGAATTGTCATTGAAAAGAGGCGTGTTTTCTTGGGTGTTTTATTAAAGCAATTGAAAGCACAACACAAATCGCATTTCCTGGGAATGTGTATCTGGGATCGGTTCACCCTTGTCCAGGGAAAACCTAATCTCATCCCTGCCAGTGTTTTTTTTTTACTATCAAGCATTTCAACTGTGATACAATTGCAAATGGTTGATCGAGAAATTTTAGTATCGTTAAACTGTTCGAGACAATTATAATTGATTTAAAAAAAAGCAGATCAACGTTTTGAATTGAAAGCACGGCCTTCATCATACATATTTTCAAAATTTTAAATTTTATTTTATTTTCAATAAAATAAAATTTTAAGTAAATTTTATTTTCAGGGAAACAATCTTTGTCTAAGGGGACTTTTCCATTTTTAAGAGATGGCTTCTGCTCCATTCGCGCCTTAATCGATTTCGCCACGGAGACTTGATCATTGTTTTGCTTTAAATGACAGTTTGTATGCAGTTGTATGCAAATGATAATTTCTTGATAAAGTCACATGTTTGAAATATATTGAAAAAATTGAGCCTAAAATCACAAGCTTATAAGAACACGGGGCCCAGAATATTGGAGTGCGAATGATCTGTTCAACTTCGTGATCGTGGGGGGGGGGGGAAGGTACTGCAGAAACAATTTGTTTTTTTTAACAGAATTCTCCTCTCTGGATTTTAAAAACTTTTTTTTATCCCTTCTCCTACTAATTACCATGAATTGACACCATTTATCAACACTAGTTCCGACTATTGGCTGCTAAATGGCAAAATTACGTGTCTCTGACTTATGGCCTATATTCTTTTTTTTTGCTGCTCTTATTTTGTCTTTTCCACTTTTGTCTCTGAGCTGGACTATAACTTACAGGTAATGTAGTGTTAAAGATGACAATTTTGTATGACTTGATAATTTTTTGCTTACCATAGAAATTTTAAAATTAACTTTTAGATGGTGTGATAAGTTTTGAACTGTTTGAAAAATGCAAAATAAGCTTATAAATTAATTAAATGTTATTTAAGGATGGCAGCCGCAAATAAGTTTACGACCAAACTTTGTTACTCGTATTCTTGTAAGGTCTTCGACAATCTTTGCGCATTATCGCTTCTCAGCCTTTGGGCAAAGATCATTGTGTAGTATTTGTTTTCATCAGCTTAATATCTAATACGGTCCATACATAGGGCCCAGTTTATTCAATTGATTTTTAGAAACCGGAAGGGTATGCTCCTCTCCCTCTTCGCGTCGACCCGGTATTGCAGTATCTATGGGATCGGCGCACCCTTGTGTAGGGTAAACCTAAGCTCGTGGCCGCTATTTAATTTTCACTATGAAGTATTTCAACTCTAATGCATAATTTTAAATTGCTAGTCGACTGGTCGTTAAGCTATTTGAGACTTATAATTGATTTGTAAAAAACTCGTCAAAATTCGAACTAAAAGCTTGGTGTTGGTGATGAGAGACCAGTATTTCAATACTCTCTGAAATAACAGCCACATGCAATTGGGTGGCTAAGCTTCATATCTGATATGGGACACAGAATGTTAGAGTGCGAATGACCTGTTCAACTCTGGTATCGGGGGTGCAGGGTACTGTAGAATCTATCGGCAAAACTAGGTCCTTTAAGCTTCGGTTTTCACGTCGAGACGACTTATTAGCAGTCATTTCCTCGGCAGCGATAATCGAGTATGAACTAATCCGCGTCGAGAAGTTTCTCCCTCTCCCTCCTCCCTGCTACAACTGCCAAGCTTGCGGATGAAGGCCGTGCTTTCAATTCAAAATGTTGATCTGTTTTTTAAAATCAATTATAATTATATCAAATAGTTTAACGATTCTAAAATTTCTCTATCAACAATTTATAAATGCATCAGAGTTGAAATGCTTGATAGTAAAAAACACTGGCAGGGATGAGCTTAGGTTTTCCCTGGATAAGGGTGAACCGATCCCAGCTATACATTCCCAGGGAATGCGAATTGTGTTGTACTTTCAGTTTCTTTAATAAAACACCCAAGAAAACACGCCCCTTTTCAATGACAATTTTTCCACCGTATTTCAAACATATGAAGTTATCAAGAAATTATGTTTTTCAAAAAGGCCTAAAAGATCAAGTTTACATGTCGCATTATCGTCTTAACAATAACAACAAATTGTGTAGTTTTTCTTTTAAACCAAATGATATATGAAACGTGAAAGAACCTAAAGGATGATATTTTACAATGTATAGACCCCGGTTCACGAAAAAGCATTCCCCCACAAAAAATTACGCTATTGAGTTACCCAATTTCGGAATATTCTCAGGGGTCAGTCAATCCAAAGTGTAATGAAGAGCCCTAACCCTGGGAGCGCCTCGTTCATGAACAAGGCAGTTCTCCAGCCTGGTGACTATAATATATATGAATCCCCTAGATAAGGGTGCGCCGATCCCACAGATACTGCAATACCGGAACAACACGTGGAGGGAGCAGAGCAAGCCCCGACATCCCTCTGGTTTCTAAAAATCAGTTTAATAAATTGGACCCTATGTATGGACCGGATTAGATATTAAGATGATGAGAACAACTACTACACTGTCTTTGCCCAAAGGCTGAGAAGCGATAATTGCGCAAGGATTGTCAAAGAGCTTATAAAAATACGAGAAAAAAATCTGGCCGCAAATTTATTTGCGGTTGCTCACGCAATGTGGGGAATGTTCACGCCGATATTGCGAAAACCGGGGCGGACTTTTTTTTTAGCAATGATGCGTTAATGGAAGGAAAGAAAATTTTGTGAAATTTTGCAAATTGAATGAATCGCCCAAATGACCAACAGAAAGCTGCATATAACTGTCTGGACATGCTTAAAATTCTTGAAAATTGTGATGAAAAGTAGATACTACTACCACGTTTCGCGCTGTACGAGCCTGACGAAGTACCAGTTGTCACAGGGGAATCAATTACTACGTTTAACCGTAAAGTTGACGAACTATATGTCAAATTCGGTAATTATGTCCTGTCGAACCGCAACCCGTTACCTTCTTTGTCTCAAGCCTCCACACAGTCATCCAGACCCTCTTTTGCCGTTATATTAAAGAATCCATCTAAAGAGCTGAAAGAAGCCAAAAGCCGCAAGACTTTTATTGATAACGTGTGGTGACTCAAAGTTGGCAGTAACTAAGGTTAGACCGGAAAAGATACTTGGCGCCTCGTCGTAAGTAATAAAAATGAAGCTACTGCTGTAGCTGATGCTATCAAATCTAAGGACCAATCGCTAAGACTAGAGCTAAAAGTTTCAGTCCATTATGGAATTGCCCCTTTCGTTCCTGACAGTGTTACTGAAGGTCAGTTACAGAACTTGATTGCTAACTATATCGAAGATAACCCGTACAGGAGAGCCGCCAGAATTAGTATGAAAATGATCGTCATCCTACGGTGTTTAGATATTCAATCGAAGCAAATTTTGTATTTTTGATCCTGAGATGTTGGATTTTCAGTAGGGCTCACAATTCTTGCGACGTCTTCGATATTCTCGAAATGAGAACCTCAAATTGAGGTCAAACCACCACTCATATTTAATTCATACAGTATCGTCTTGTAGCAGGATTTTCTCTACTCTTTCCGCTGTATACCACATATGAGTATATCGGCTGGTGCTTAGGAGCCCATGAGGTACACATAAGGATCACTTTTTGTTTTTCCTCAAATAGGATGTTACACTACATACTAGCCTCAAGGAGGTGTAGTAACGTTCTCATTCCTAAAGAAACACACGTTTCTACCTCGACAGATTAAAAAATTAGCATTTCGACACATTTTGTCAAAAGAAAGTTGACGACCACTCTTTGACTGGATTCATAATTCCAAATTTTTCATGACGAGAATTTTGGCACCGCTTAGGAATAAACAATAGAAACTTTGCTTATCTAAGATAGCACCTATCGATTTTACCGGTGTCACTCTCGGTAAGTAGATTAAACGCACTGGCGAGGGAACTAACGTAGGGTTGGTACACTGAACGATAAATTGAAGCAAGCGATATCCTGAAGTACCACCCCCATTTGGAACAACAGTCTTGTAATCACGTTTAATGGCGACGGTTGTGACCTTCACAGCGGTTTGCCTGGTTTTGTGCAGCTTTTCTGAAATAATGAAGCCAAGATATTTCAAGTATGACACAACAGGAACCGAATAATTTCCACGGGTAAACCTGTCATTTTTAGCTGTGTTGAAACTTAGGAACTCATACTTTTCGATACGTCCGATAGACCGAAATTCACTTTGCACTCTATTCAGGTTACCTTACAAGTCTGCCTTCGATCTGCTGAGCGGAAGAACATGATCGTCGTAAGCTATGTAACATAAGTTGGTACTGCAAAGTAGAAGAGATTAAGAGATGTGGTTTAGAATCTTAGAGATTGCATGTCTGAAAATGAAAGGACTAAGAATACTTTCTTGCCTTACACCTCTTTTGACTTTATTTGGTTCTGATACTGTGCCTCTCTATTTGGCAGATACTGCCGAATTTGCGTACAAAAATTTTACAATTTTGAAGATACTCACACTTACGCCGCTGTGCAAAAACGTAAAAAGATTGCATGTTATCTCCAAAAAGCCCAGTGTGAGATAACAAAGGATAAAAGTTGAATGTTTTTCCTGTCGCATTTGGCTAGAAGGTCCAATGTTTCTGAAAAAGCTAAATCTGTTGATCGGTTTCTTGCAGCTTTAGATACTACTGCTGGTTTCTATCTTCATTCAAAATGTTGCTTAAATCTGAAATTCTCACAAAGAATCAAAATATTAACATGCTCAGGATCGTGCCTACCAGTGGGGGAGAAAAGAGGCGGCTGGAAGCCTACCCTAGAAGACTTTCGTGTTAGAAAATTGTATTAAATATCACCAAACTCTTTCTTTTGCAAGTTATAACGCTTTTATAGTATTCTTTTTATATCTTTTATAGTATTATAACTATCTTTTTGACAAAAGAAATTTTTGACAAAATAAATTAAAAAAATTAGTAAATTTACAGCTTTAAAATCCATATTCGTTGAGTATTTTTGTTAGACTAATTCTTACAAAGCAAGCAAATATAAAACAAAAGAACAGTAAACCATCTCTAACAACATTGTGGATACAAAAAAGTTTTTTTTGGGAATAATTAAAACTAATTTCGTTAAACTGAAGGAACCTACATGTATAAAAACTATGATGTTAATATTAATACGTTATTTGTGATTAACAGATGGGCTAAACTTAGAAATCTTTAAAGTTTCTTAAAATTTGTAAAACATTCTAAACATGGTGATCTTCAAAACTTTCTAGTTTCATCAAATATCTGCTTCAAAACATTAGGTAAAATTTTGACTATCTTTAATATCTAATAGGTGTCTACGCTCAGACTTCCCATATTTTGATGTAAATTTACATAAATTAACAAATTCTAACTAGGAAGTATTTTTGAAATGTCTTTCAGACAGGACATCTCCGATTTTCCTAGTAGATTCGGTAAATCTCGTATGTTTCTTTTTGATCTTCCCACCGAAAGTCCCAATTAGCCCCCTTCCCAGTACTTCCTGGATGTGGGGTATACATCCCTAAGTCTTGCTATTACTTTCCCAAATAAGGCAGATCAGAATTAAAAGATTTTTTCAACGCTCTGTAACTTAGTTTTGAAATTTCTGGCTTTTAACACTTGATGTGAGACCCCCAAGACCAGGGAAGAGCTAAACTCAACGTTCGAACATCAATTATTCACAGAACACTTATGTTTTAGTTGTATGATAAAACCTGATGATCTTAATGATTTATTTCATCAGTTCTTTTTTCTGGGGGAGGGGGGGGGCTTTTTTAGCAACGTAAAATTTCCCTATTGTGATTTGGGTCGTGAGAGCTGTTTTACAGAAGGAAGTTCTTTCCAATGCAGGTTCAATGTTCAAGAATAAAAAGCATAAAATGGCCTATCCTAGATAATCAGGAGCTATTGACAAAACTCCACCTCTTCAACTTCTTTTACACCTTAATTTTAACGATTTAATAAATTTTTATCATAAAATAAAAATTATGAATAGGCGGTTGGAAAACAACAAAAAAGCATAAACGCATAGATTTCTGTTAAGCTTTGGCCATTTGGATCGATATCTAATTACGTCATCAGAGTTCTTGGATGATTTATTTTACTGTGACATAGTGCACTTTTTCATATGCTTGGTTTATATTTTTACTCAAATTGTTGCTTGAATCTGAAATTCTGACTAAGAATCAACATATTAACATGCTCAGGAACTTGCCTACCAGTGGGGAGAAAAGAGCGGTGAACGATCTCTAAACTATTTTTAGGCCTCTAATCTACACATATAATACATATATATATATATATATATATATATATATATATATATATATATATATATATATATATATATATATATATATATATATATATATATATATATATATATATATATATATATATATATATATATATATATATATATATATACAACAAGTATAGAAATTGGCTGTTATAATCAATTCTTAAATTCTATTTGCAGGAAATTGATTCTGTTTACATGCTGTGCAAATAGAACTAGTCGAAAATTCAGATGGAGAACAATATGGTAATGGAATTCTAAAGCTTCAAGGTTTGGAAAGTATGGGAGATAATAATTTTACAAATTGTGCGAACTAAAATGTTGATTTGTAAATTTTGTGGTTCAGCATGTTACTGTTGCTAGTCTGGTGGATATTGTTCATTATATGTGGGAATTGAATAATCTAGAGTGAGAGTGCTGTATTGACTTTGCAATGTCATTAAATTGCCTCAATTTGTCTTTCAATCCTTTCAATAAATTTTTTATGTGGAATTTTGTTCTTCCTTTTTTCAGTTATTAGGAGCTAAGGTCGTGTAATAAAATTCCAGCTGCATAGCAGCATTTGGTAAACATGCTTGAATCATCCGGACGCCAAAGGACACATAATTACTGTGCTTTCGTCTTTTTTTTCCTTGTGAGTTTTTTTTTTACTAAATAGCTTTTCTATTTTAAAATGTAAGTGAATATGCAGAAAACCGGCTTTTTGCTTACTCATAACGGTATGCTAGGTAAACGAAACTTTGAGGAATGGATCTACATCCAAACTAGGGCAAAGGAAGGCATCTATAAGTTTACACCTTCCCTTCTCTTTTCAACACTGACTTTCTACACTCTTGTTACATGTCGGTTATAGGCGACAAATTCGACTTGGAGTACAGGTTAAATTTTGGGAACCGTCTTGACAGAGCCTACAGTCGAGGAAAAGCACTCTTCAACCTAAGTTGAAGAAAGTCTTCCCGTTATCTTTTAAGCCTTACAAGCAGGAAGTGGCTTTATAAGTTAAATTGAAAAAATCTTTCTAGGTCCATCTCTGAGACTTTCATTCACGTGTAAATTCCAAGCTCTACGAGCAGCTGCAGCTTGTCACTTAAACCGTCTTACTCGTTTCGAGCCATTTATGAATTTGTCTTAAGTTCCTAAATTTCCATTCAGGAATTTAAGACATACTTTTGAAGCTTTTCACGCGTATCAGTTTTCAGTAAAACCATCAGTAAGATGTTGACAAATTATTCGTAATTGAACAACTGCAACAATCTTCACTACCCCCTAAAAGTCAAATAATCTTAACGAAAATCACTGCATCAGGTTCAGCGTATAGAATAACCCAGATGTAAAAGTTTCAAGCTGCTAGCTGCAAAAAAGTGGAGTTTTGTACATTGAATTCCATATTCGAAACAACCTTTCGTTAGCGAAAATCTGATGCTCTATGCTTATCAACGTCTAAACTAAGACTATTCTAAAACAACTTGCCAGTCTTTACTTCGAAATTATTTCTGGAAGTTTATTTTAATATATTCTTGCTTCCCAGGGGGGCTTTTGCTCCCCTGCTTTGTGTCCATGGGCCTATTATCTATATATATAAAAATAAGTTGTCTGTGTGTGTGTGTGTCGAATGACGTCATGTTTGTGTGTCGACTGACGTCATGTTTGTCGACTGACGTCATTATAAGGATTCAGCTGTATGCGTCATGAAGTTGTTTGTCGACTGACGTCATGTTTGTCAACTGATGAAATTACATACCGGGACACAAATGACGACCGGGACACAGGGAATATAAATGACGACCGGGAACCTCAAAGAGTAATTACAGACTGGGACACCCGGACACAAATCACGACCGGGACACAGGGAATATAAATGACGTCCGGGACACAACTACAACGGGGACGCCGGGGGCACAGGCGGGATATATAAATGACGACCGGGACACAGGGATTGTTCGAATAGAAATTACAGACTGGGACACCGGGACACAAATGACGATCGGGACACCGGGACACAGGGAAATGACGACCGGGACACTCAAAGAGAAATTACAAACTGGGACACCGGGACACAGGGAAAATAAATGACGACCGGGACACAGGGACACATCATCAGAATAATGAGGCATAGATCTGAATACGGATTGTTTTTCCCATGGACAATTATATGTTGCATGTTCAAGAGTCAGTAAACCTGACAATCTATTTATATGCACAGACAATGGGACAGCGAAGAATGTTGTATATTCGCATGTTTTACGTAGTTAAAAACATATATATATATATATATATATATATATATATATATATATATATATATATATATATATATATATATATATATATATATATATATATATATATATATATATATATATCTATTCACAGGTGGGACACAGGGACACAACTACAATGGCGCGTAACTAATATGGCGTGTAACGACTTACGCGCGCGGGGGGGCGCGAAGCGCCCCACCAACTAGGTGTTGGGGTGGCGCGAAGCGCCACCCCAACAGCTAGTTTAGAAATAAATGTTCCTGGATCTTCATTATGGTAGTATTCTAGCTCGAAATGAAGTTCTAACGGATAGTGCTCTTTAAGTGACAAAAGAGACCACGGTGCAACAAATCATTAATGTTCTTGAAGACTTAATCTTTACTTTGAACTAGATCTTGGAACTAAACTGCAGTATGATAGTCTTCAGGTAATTAAAATGTAGGGGAGATTAAAGAAAGCAAAAGTCTGCCCCCTAAAGAAAGCAAAAAGCGTAAATTAAGCTAGCTAACTTGAGCTGCTAAGGTTTTCTCAAGCTAACCTAGGTCTACTTTGCAGAGACAAAATTTGACTTTATATAGTTCATGGAACAAAAAACGCTGAACGATTATCACTGACAGAACAATTTCAGCTTCAATCCTGCAACACTACAGGTCCTGCTACACTTCAAATCCTCCAACATTGCAATATCAATCATCCAATTTTCTTTGATATTTGCTATTTTTAGCAAAATCCCATGACGCTACACTGAAAGAGGAATAGACAATAATTTTTAATAAAACAAAAGTGATTTTTTGAACTCAATCAGATCGAAGTTTTTTTTGCACAGCTATCTTTTACAAAAGAATTAAAATAGTATTAAATAGGCTTACAAAATAGTGACTACAGACGCTAAGATGACACTGGAGCAAGTTGGGCTTTTTCCAATTCTTCTTTAAATTTAGTAGTTGTTGCTTTGGCTAGATTTAGCTTGTTTTTCAAGTCAACAATTTCTTGATGTACTTTACTGTTCACATTTTTTATCTTCTCCATAATTTGATTCTTCTTCTCTTCAACTAAAAATGAAAACAGATATGATTATAAAATTCGTCTTTAAACTTATCACTAACTGTAGAAAACCAAATTTTACCAGAGGAACAGTGACACTCGAGAAACGTACACTCAATACTGGAAGTTTCTCAACACCCTAAAACAATAGTTTCAAAGACTAAAAAATGGTTCTTAAGTTCTTTAAGCTACTTGCTTCTACGTCATACATATTCATTCCTTTTTTACCTTGTCCTTTCTTTTATGGCTTGCCCGTCGACCAAGTGCCATATTGCGATCGCAAATTCTGTCCGTCCGTTGGTCCTGGTTTTGCTAGTTTGGGCACTTCCAGATAAGCTAGGACGATGAAAGTTGGCAGGCGTATCAGGGACCGAATCAGATTAAATTAGAAATAGTCGCTCCCTCGATTCGGCCATCTGGGGTGGGGGGAGAGTTGAGGGACGGTTAATTCGGAAAAATTAGAAAAAATGAAGTATTTTTAACTTACGAACGGGTGAGCGAATCCTAATGAAATTTGATATTTACAAGGAACTCGTTTCTCAGAGCTCTTATTTCAAGTCCCGACCATATCCATTGACATTGGGGGGAGTTGGAGAGGAAAACCGGAAATCTTGGAAAACGCTTAGAGTGGAGAAATTGGGATGAAACTTGGTGGGAAGAATAAGCACAAGTTCTAGATACATGATGGACATAACCGGATCGGATCCACTCTCTTTGGGGGAGTTGGGGGGATTTCCAGTGCTTTGGCGAGTTCAGTGCTTCTGGACATGCTAGGACGATGAAAATTGGTAGGCGTGTCACGGACCCCCACAAACTGACTTGATAAAAGTCGTTTCCCCGATTCGACCATCTGGGAGAGGGGAAATCTTGAAAATTGAGGTATGTTTACAACATACCTCACAAGTCCCAGATACGTGATTCAAAAAGCCGGAACGGATCCGCTCTCTTTGGGGGATTTGGGGGAGGAGGGTTAGTTCTGACGAATTAAAAACAATGAGGTATGTTTATCTTACGAATTGGTGATCGGATTTTAATGAAACTCGATGTATAGAAAGATCTCATGTCTCAGACGCTTCATTTTCAATTCGGATCTGATCCGGGGACATTGGGGAATGGAGGGGGGAAGCGGAAATCTTGGAAAACGCTTAGAGTGGAAAGATCGAGATGAAACTTGATGGGAAGAATAAGCACAAGTTCTAGATACATGATTGACATGACCGGACCGGGATCCTATCTCTTTGGGGGAGTTGGAGGGGTTTCTAGTGCTTTGGCGAGTTCGGTGCTTCTTGACGTGCTAGGACGTTGAAAATTGGCAGGTTTGTCAGAGGCCTACATAAAGTGACTTGAAAACAGTCGTTTGTCCGATTCGACCCTTTGAGGGGTTTGAGGGGTTTGAGGGAGAGGAAATCGGGAAAATCGAGGTGTATTTATCGTACGAATGGGTGATATGATCTTAACGAAACTTGATATATGGAAAGATCTCGTGTCTTAGACGCCCATAATCAATTCGGACCGGACGACTATCATATTAGCTGTTTAAAAATGTTTTCTTTGGCCCTTAATTTAAACTCCCTCCCCCACCTCTGAATATAGGCTACAAAACCCATCTACAAAATCGCCCTTACACTTGACCCAAAAAATCCCCGCACCAAGTTTCATCAAAATATCTCGTTTCCTTCGAGAGTCATAGTGCCTACAGACGGGCAGCTTTTGCGATGTCATAGCTTTCCCTCCACTTATGTTTTGCGATCCAAAAACATACGTACCAGCCTAGACACCAAGCAGCCGAGATCTATGATGTCATGCGCCGTAACTATAGTAAGTAGGATGGAACGCGTCCAATGTGGTTGTTAGACCAGTCGACAAGTGTTAGGTCACATTATTTGTCTGATGCCACGGTAACTGGATATGCAAGTAGTCGTTTTGATGAACCGTGGTGTCTGATATGCGGTTGCAGTCATGCCAAAAGAAAAACTGATATCCAGTACATCACTAAATGCCAAACTTTTTTCCCACCAGTTTGACAGAAGTTGATGAAAGTCAGATGACTTTTCAGATATATAATCAGCTGATTTTAAGAAAAACAACTATTTTAAAGAAAAAATCAATTACCTTTACAAAAAAAAGACTGTTTTCAAGAAAGATCGATTGTTTTCAGAAAAATGACTACTTTTAAGAAAAGAATTTAAGTTTTTGATAAAAATCCCGGTGCTTTGTGCCGGGGGGTGGGCGTCCTCCCTCCTTCCCCTACCCTAATGGTCACGTCTCTGGATCGTCGTATCGGATTCCACGGTAACTGCAACAAGGACTTTAGACGTTGGTATCCGATATCACAATCTCTCCGGAAACGCAACTATTGTATTGCAAAATGCTGTATATGTGCTGTTTCTTTTAATTTCGTAGATGATTAAACCGCCTATTCTTAAGCATTGTGTTCAGAGAGGTTTAGTTTAAAAAAGGTAAGATTTGTGGTTTTTAATATCTTTGTCTCCAGGTGCAGTGAAGTTGAGGTCTGTTTTATACATATATTTCGTTCCCTTTGTATGTATACACTATTTTTTTATTGATAAAAATAATATAAAATGGAACAATGTTATATTACAACCGGTTATACTTAATCGTCGTTAATGCCTTAGCATACGGATTTTATTTTTCATGACGCCAAGTGTAATAAAGCAATTACGATACAACACGGCTGGCTATATTTATGAGGCCTGTAGTAGCTATCTAACGAAAATAATATAGATTAATACAGGGTTACCCTAAAACCGATGACAGTTAATCGTCGAAACCCTTACTAATGTATTTTTCCATGTCTAGTCGTGTAGGAGTTCGGGCGGGAGGGGAAGCCTTGAAATGCTTACTGCTCGAATACTTTTCGTTGAGAATAATTTTCGTTGTTTTATCTATTTAGTTTATACAGATAAATCGTAAAGATAAAACTACAAATTTTTTGTGTTTGATTCCACGTCGTCGCCCTTGTCGGTTACTGCTTCTAGATCTTCAAAGGTGGTGTTTCGGTGTCAGAAGTTGAAAGTTATTACTGGCTTATGAATCCAATCATAGACTACAGAAACACTGTATTTGCAAGTTTATCTTTGTAATAATTGCCAATAAACAAAGAACAGCAAAACCGATAATTCTAGTACCGAGTCTAATTTTAGGTTCCGAACTCGTCACAAGTGCCATACGAGCTCTCGGCTCTTGTTTTCAAATTTCGTCGTTTTTTATTCTTATAAAGCCTTTATTTTGAGCCTGCGTTAGGTCACAGTTTACGAAACATACTTTTCGGGTCACTATCCTCAGGCTTTCTTTGAGCATCTTTATTGATTCAGGCCGGGCTTTGTGATTTTCACCAAAGTTGTTCGGTTTCCTTGGTGCATCACCTACCAGGAACGTCATAGCACGAATTAATCTCTTTTGTCTTCATGACGTTTCGTGGAAATTTGGTTAACCGGTGGTTCCCTGGGCCTTTGGTCACCCCAGTGTATTAGGACCCTTTAAAGTGGAAGTGGGCATTTCGCAGGGAGATCCACCCTTAACCACTTCGAGGTGGGTTTAGGAACATCCCTGTCAGAGGACAGAGACAGAGGCAGGACGCTTGTGCGCAGCAACGTGGTCCACACCCACCAACTTAGCCAGAAATACGACCTACCACAAGAAGGGACAAAGGGATTAGGATGGGGTGTCCTAATTTGCGGACAAATATCCAGTTTTCCTGTTGGTTCTGGATACTGAATTTTTATTAACTTCGATATTACCAATTGGAAATAATTGGCAAAAAAAATATCTTTGAAAAAAGAATTCCCAACAACTATGTCTTGGGTAATTTCTTTTTGAGTGGTAAGCCCAAATTTATTAAAGCTTAGACATGTCAAATCAGTATTAAACGAGAAATCATTTTCATCACGTAGAAAAACAAAATCGAAACTAAAAGACTCTCGTTTTTCAGTGAATGTGCAGAACTTTGAGCCCCTAAAAACAAACCAAACTAGTTTTTTTTGTTTTTTTTACGCTAATGTATATCACGCAAAACAGCTAAGTTAGCTTGGACTTTTCATACAATGCACGATAACGATATTGCGTGATGTATCGATAAGAATGGACAATTGCCTGATATATTCATAGGTAAAGGTAGCTAATACACAATTCTTACTACGCATATGGCTGGTTCTAAACAATACAAGAGATGTTTTGATTGTGGATGTTCAATGTAGGTCTATGCATGGACACTCACAGTCAGTAGGATGTGTATATTCTCCAGGTCTTTGCTTTGCTTCAGTAAGCATACGATGAAGGGCAACACTTGGTTCTTGGAATACTAGCTCGTCATAACATTCCGATGTGACTTCTTTTTTGCCGATTTCTCCTTGCGACGCAAATAACTTTAAAATGTGATATACTGTAACCTAAAAAAAGAATAAAAACAAAACTAAATAAAAATTAAAAAGCGTTTTTCTTATTTTTGTAGATGACATTTTGTTCGACCAAAAGATGAAAAAAAAACAGCAAATTTCTATGGTTCAATCAGATGATGAAATTCTAGAGGATGCATCCACTTTTCTTACAAGCTTCTTCTTTTCTTAGTCTGCAGTCAGCTATTTCTAGCATTTTGCGATAAAAACTTTTTTGTTCTACTCTTTTCAGTCTTTGCAAATCTTGCAATCAATTTTCAATCTTCATACTTCACACACCAATTTATACTCTATATTAATTGAAAAAAAAACTTTCTAAAAAAAATTGTTTCAAGGAAAAGCAAAAAACTCCATTAAGATAAAGGTGAGATAAAAATAATTAAATAAACTACCAAGCGTAAAACTACCACAAATCAGCATCAATAAATAAATAAAACCCAAAATCAACAGAAATTACAACACATAACCGAGTCAAACTAAAAAAACAAGAAGAAATTAACATGATTAGGGTTCACAACCTCTATATCTTCTCAAAGCCAGAACATAATTTGCACTTTACTGCAAAAAATACAAATGAATGTGCATTGTCAGTTTAAGACACTTATACTCATATTTATTCTTTAAAATCTTAATAATTTTTGATTTGTTAAAATTATAAAAGTGAAAAAATTCAATTTTTTTTTCATAATCATTTCCTGAAAGTTCCAAATTAATATACTCACTCATTCCTAAGTTAAACTCCCCTCGACATTCCTTGAAAGATTCACTTTAATGCCGTTCGTATTTTGGAAAAGTAATAGTCAAACATGCATGCCTTTTCTCAATAACATATACAATGTATAAAAAATAAACAAATTGCCCAACTTAAAGCCCTTGCCCCAAGGCTTCGGGGGGAGAGGGTTGACATCCCCAAGCGCATAATTATTGAACCTTTCAATAATGCTAAAAAAATAGATGTTTTAAAACTTTGTTTGGATATTTGTTTTTGGGAAATGATGGGCGTGGGTAGGGAGGGCTGGTTGCTCTCAAATCATCTTTGACTCTTAGAAAGACCACTTCCAATTTCAAATCAAATGAGCCCAGTCTGAAGTTTACGAGATATCCCATTCCATAAAGACGTTATATGAAACCAGGCCATAACTTACAGTTCTTGCCCCAGAGCTCTGGGGGTTTGTGTCAACCCTGGAGGCATTTGTATATGTTATTTGGACTATTTTGTTTTAAAATGGGTATCTCACAATTTCAATCAAGAGCGTTTCATGAAAAGAGGGTAGTTAGGGGGAGCTAGTTGACCTCCAACACTTCCAATTTTCAAATAAATGAGCCACCTTTAAAGTTTATACAACAATCCCTTCCATTCGAGCCTTAAATGCCCCGGGGCATGACTTACAACCCTTGCCGCCTGGTTCAGGTGGTTTGTAACAACCCGAACGGTCTTGTTATATGACTTTCGGACTATTTAGAACAAAATGGCTACCTCAAAATTCCTATTGTCTGCATTTCGGGAAAATACGACCTGTGGTGGTGAGGGATAGCTGCCCTCTGATCATATTGACACTTCTATAAAAGCCCTTTCTATAAAACCTTAGATACCTCCGGGGCATAACTTACAACCCTTGCCCTGAAGGCTGTGGGATTCCAGACCCTTCAAGTTCCAGACCCTTCAACTGCGTTGAAAAAATTGATATCTCAAAATTTTTATTGTACGATGAACATGGAGGGCTGGTTGCCCTCAAATCAGTTTTGACTCTGAAAAAGGGCACTGTAACTTCCGTTTTCAAGTCAAATGAGCCCCAGATGAAGTTTAAGCGACCAACCATTCCATACAAATCTTTAATGCCCATAGGGCATAACTTACACAGGGCTCTCGGGGGTTGTGCCGACCCTAGATGCATTGTTATAAGTTCTTTGGACTATTTTGAAGAAAATGTCTATCTCACAATTTTAGTCAGATGCGTTTGGTGAAAAAAGGGGAATTTGGGGTTTGGGGGCTATTGGTCCTCCATAAATTTTGACTTAAAAGGGAACTAGAACTTCCAATTTTACCAAATGAGACTTCTCTAAAGTTTATACAACCATCCCTTCCGTAAAGATCGTAAATCCCTCCAGGGGCATAACTTACAAACCTTGCCCCTAGGCTCTGGGGGTTTGCTTCAACCCCAAAGGCCTTGTTATATGACCTTTAAACAATTTGAATAAAACTACTACCTCAAGATTTCAATTGGACACGTTTCGGAGCAATACGACGTATGTGTGTGCGTTTGTGTGTATGTGTGGGGGGGGGTACTGTTACTCTTTAAAAGGGCACTAAAACTTCTAATTACAAATCCAGTGAGCCACCTCCGAACTTTATACGGCAACCCTTTCTATAAAAACCTTGTATGCCCCCAAGGCATAACTTACAATCCATGCCCTGAGGGCTATGGGGGGGTCATTCTTAAAAACATAATTTCTGGAACTTTTAAACAACGCTGAACAAGATGGATATCTCAAATTTCAATTGGATGTATTAGGATAAATAATGGGCGTGGGGGGTTCGTGTTGTCCTCCAATCACTTTCGACAACTAAAAAGGGCACTAGCCTTTTTAATTTCTAGTTGAATGAGCCCTTTTGAAATTTGTACGACAAATCGCTCTATACGAAGTGCGCTGGTCTATAACCAACAAAAATATTAAACAAATAAAGGACAAAAAAACCGCGGACTTGCTTGGGAGGCTAGGCGGAGAGGTCGGAGCCTAGGGGAGACTGATTTTGTTCTATGAACTTCCCGGTTTTTCTTTCGTCATATAAATTCTTTTGCCATCAAACAAATCGAAAAAGGAAAATGGTAAGGGGCAAAATGATCTTAAGGACATATCTTCATTTGGTGCAAAATTTAACCAGTTTCTAGAGAACACAACATTAAATTACCTTGAAATAGCCTAATACCATTAATTTGAGTATCTGTAATGGTTGCATGGTTGTAATTTGATTCTGTAACAAATCACACTAAATCAGAGGAGAAGCAAAAGAATTAATAAACTTATTTACAGAAATAAAAAAACTTATTCAAGGAAAATTGTAGCATATTCAAGTCAAACTGTAGCATAAAATAAAATACTTATCGTCTAATTTAACAATAAGATAATGTTAAAATTATAAATATATTAAAATTAAAATATGTGATTAATAATAAAATAATATTATCGTCTAATTTAATTAATAACTTTCAAAACATTTAAACAAAGACTGACTTGATCCCTTCACTACTGTGGTTGATTTTTTGTTCTTCATTTTAAATTAACCTGAAAATTGAGAGCTGGCTGATGTCTGATTCAACAAAACATTTTCAGTTCTCTGGTCAAGTAAAATCAAAGAAAAACAAATTTAAAAAATGCAGAGATCGACAAAATTATATGCAATATTTTCGTTTTACCGCTCAAGGATTCAATTAACTGTTCTTTCAAGGAGAGATTGAAGCCTCAGCGGAAAATATTGGTTTTTCATAAAATTCGACTACGCGATATATTTTATCAGATAGTGCTAAAATAACCTACAAAAATTAAATTAACCAACTTCAAGAGGGTTATGCAGATGTTGCTTCTTTTTCCAGCCTTTTAAAAGCACAGATGTACGAATGATAGAATTAGCTTTTTATGCTGGTTCCAAATATATAAGATTCATTAAGTTTACCGTTGCTTATCAATAGCTTTGAACCCGAGAAAATTTGGCTGATTTTTGAAAAAGGGGAGAAACACTCCCAAAAAATACTGAAAACAAATCTTCTCAATTCCCTGTATGAAATAGTTGTCTACCTTGCTTATCTATAAAATACAAATCGTATCAAGTATTTCGAAGAAATTATTTTCACTAAAACTGGCGAAACAAAAGTGCTCATACAGCTATTCAAAACTAGACTAATATTGTCAAATACAGAGAAAAGGGGTACGAGGAAGTTTGGATGTTAAATGTGAGACGAGATGAAAAAAACGATTGCTAAAACCCTTTAAGTATTTGTTGAAAGTGGCCAAAGCAAAAAGTTTTAATTAGAGTTGGATGTTCTCTAATCAGTCATCACCAGTGTGTCGGCCTCAGACGGCTAGAAACTACAACGAATCTAAAGTAGCAATAGCAATAACGTTTTGTGCTTGAAGGATGCTCCATAGGATCTGACTTAATGTAGACAAGACAAATCATGACTGATGTATCAGTCAGATCACAAGACTAGTGTATCATGATTGATACACACGATATACTGTCCAAAACTATCATTCAGAGTGAGAAATTAAGTTTACGAACACTAGAAAATCTTTCTCGGGTAGAAGGACAACACAGATTGTTTGAAAAATCCTCAAATACAACACGTTCTAAACCAATTAAAGGCAAATTCGTCTTTCCCTAAAATTATTTGTTTATTCTTTTTCTTCTTCTTGTTTTAATGCCCAAGCACCACCACTACTCAACTCTGAACTTTGTGGGCCAACTTTAGTTTTGATATCAGCACTGTTCCAAGTAGACCTAGAAGGATTCCTTTTAGGTTTCAATGTAAAAAATAAGCTCAATTAAGTGCCTAAGCAACAACCCAAACAGTTGGAAAATCTCTTTTCAAATAATTAAGTGACTGTACGAATTTTTCGCTATGTCGTTTTGTAGTATTGCTCAATTCTTCAGTAGATCTTATTGCATCATGGGCTTCCAAGCAAAATCATAAATCTACTTTTGATGCTTTCTTAAAGTCACTCAGTGATATATAGTATTTGCTAGTGTTCATAAATATTTTTATCATTTCCACTCAACTAGCATTCTTGGCATGTTTGAACCAATAGTCATCTTAAAACGCAAAAGATTTGATTCTCTTCATGTTCTTGCAGTCAAGTCAAGAGACCTGATTTTCGAGTCTTGTTGGTTTGGTTTGCCTTAGCAGGGAAACCAAAGGGGTATGTTGAATCACCCATTTTTAATTTAAAGTAGGAAACTTTGATCAAGTGAAATGAAAGGAACTTACAGGTCTCTCATTAGGGTCGTTGAACCAAATTTTTATAACAATTTCGAATTCGCCCCAACCAGTCTCTGTGACTTCATACGGCGGACTACTTATTATTCTATTAGGATTGGCATAGCTCTCATGAAGCTTGAAATGAACCTACAAAATAAAAATGAATGTTATTTAAAAAACTCCAAAATAGATCCAAAAAGCTAAACAATGCAAGAAAATGTAAAACTGACACAATTCCTAACACAGAAATAAATGCCTCAAATAACTAAAGTAATGATCACAAATAGATGTCAAGTGACCCATTCTGCCTTAAACAGACATGGAAATCACAAGGGATCAGTTAAAAAAAAAAAAAAAAAAAAAAAAAAAAAAAAAAAAAAAAAAAAAAAAACTTTTCTTCCTCATTTAATGGATAAGTTCTTTTTGAACAACTCATTATATTTATTTATTTATTTTTTAATGCATAAACGTCACACTTAAAAATACATGTAGCCTTTAAACTATTGAAGTTCTCAAGTCAGTATTCATTTTTTTTTTTTTTTTTTTTTTTAATATAAGGGCGTGAGTTTTGAAAAATAATACATAAAATTAGAAATTGGTCATTATTAGTAACATGACGAACAGTCTGTTCAAAATCTTGGCGTTAGTTGAATTTCAAGCTGTTTTTACAGATTGAAAAACTTTTGAAGGTGTTTAAAGAATTTCATAATCCCATTAGAAAAAAAAATACAAAACAGTTCATCTTATATCTCTCAGTCCAATATTTTCGTCTGCGTCTTTATACTAAACTCTAATGCAGTCCAGTCAATGAACCTACAACAGCTACAAAAAGCAAAAATCATAAACGAATTGGCAAAACTGTACCTACCTAATCACATGCATATCCAAGCAAAAAAAGATCTTGCTCAACTCCTACCATAGCTAAACATTGATACACAGCAATATGAAAATTAAAACAACAAAGCAGCATATCTCAATACTTCAGTGGAATGTAAGATCACTTTCAGAAAATAAGTTAAATGAACTATTATCTCTTATGAATACTAATTCCATTGATATTGCTTGCCTTCAGGAAACCCATTTGACTAAAAACCAACAAACAAAGTCTCCAGGATACACTATCCTGAGAAAGGATAGGTCTTCAGAGAGAAAAGGAAGTGGTATAGCTATAATAATAAGTAATAACATTAAAGTTTGTGGCATTAATTTTCCAGATTTTTTAAATGATGTTGATGTAATTGGTATCAATGTTTGGCTAAATAATACTAAAACTCACATATTAAGCCTTTATAACCCTAATGGCCAGACTACAGATTCTACAGATCCAGATCAAAGACTACAGAATTGTAATATGTTATTAAACATAATTATTTGTGGGTATTTCAATGCCCACAGCCTTCTGTGAGGGGATAAGCTAGCAAATAAAGCTGGTAAGCTTATTGAAAGCTTTATATCAAATAATACTGATTTAGCAGTTGCTACCCCTCCAAATCTAAATACATATTTTAACCCACAAAAGTGGTAAATTCTTAACTACTCACCTACAAATTAAGTCAATAAAAATTTTGAACAAAATTTATACAAAAGAAAATTTATAATCTTTGTTCTGACCATTTCGCCATAGTTTCCTCATTAAATGAACCAGCTAAAATTCTGCCACATATCGCTAAATATATCAACACTAAAGCAAATTGGACTATGTTTAAAATAAGCTTTGTGATGAAATTCTAAGTCTCACCCAGGAATCACATACCTCAGTTGTAACAGCTGACATACAAGCTGAAGTTATGACATTTATACTAATAAATACAGCTAATCATGCTATCCCCAAAACAACATCCAGGAAAACAATCATTAAACACACTCCAAAAGCATGGTGGACAAAAGAATGCCAAGTCAATTGGAGAGCAAAAAATACAGCTAGGAGAACATACCAAAAAAAAACCATCTCCTGCCACCTAATTAAGTAAATTATAAGCAGATGTTAATCTCAAGAAAACAATAATTAATGCTAAATACAATTACTGGAATAATTTTGCAAATAGTCTTTCCAGAGAAGCATGTGAGCCAATTATACATAAACTTATTAGCAAAATCTGTGGAAAAAAATCCTCCAACCCACTTCAGTATGAACTAATATATAATAATACCCATTATGACAATGATACTGAAAAGACTTTTCTCAAAAAAGCTAACATCAAAAAAAAATATCACCACTCAAATCTTGGTAAATCCAATTTACCAGCCCCGCCCAGGATCAGAATATATAAACCGTCCATTCTCGATGCATGAGCTGAATAATGCAATACGGCATATTAGGGCCAATGCTACAAGTAGCTATGATAATACACCCTACATGGATAAAGCATCTTACCCCTTTGTACAAACAGAAACTCCTAATTCGCTATAGCCATGCAAGGGGCCACATCCACATTCCCCAATGTTTGGAGATGTTCTTCTTTTCTACCAATTTTAAAGAAAAATAAACCTAAACATGACCCTTAATCATACAGACCTATAATGATTACTCCTGTGCTGGGAAAGGCAATGGAGAAAATGATTTTCAATCGGCTGCTATGGTTTGTTGAGAAGAATGATATGATACCTCATACTCAAACTGGCTTCAGGAAACATCACTCCTCAACAGATGCTTTCATATTGTTAACAAATGCAATAAATAGATAGATAGTTTATTTTAGCCCACCATCAAAACAACAACATGGCGGAGTATAAAGAAAAAAAAATAAAAAAGAAGAAGAAAAAGGCGAAAAACAATACTTCAAGATTAAACGATTAGATTACATTCACTATATACATTCATAGCTCATAAATGAATCCCTATCAAAAATAATGTCCTAACTGCTGCATTCCTAGACTTTGATGGGGCATATGACAATGTTAACCGCCAGATTCTTTTAGTTGAACTTACAGATCTTGGATTATCCCCCAAGCTTGTATCCTTTTTGAAATCTTTCATAGAAAATCGAAGGTTCATTGTTTGTGTAAGTACGGCCTCTTCATCCAAAACTACAATAACCAAAGGTCTTCCACAGAGTGCAGTCCTAAGCTCCCTCCTCTTTTCCCTCTTTCTCTGGGACATGAACCTCCCACGCACCAATTTACAGTATGCTGATGATCTGGTATTTTGGGCAACTGGCAACACCTTTGAGACTGCACATTCAAAGTTGCAAAAAGTGCTTTTCCAATTTGAAAAGTTTTTTCAAAATTCTGATTTACCTATTGCACCCACCAAGACCAAAGTCATCCAATTCCACCATAAGGAACATAATCTAATGTAAGGCTACCTCTAAATGGAATAATTATACCAGAGGACAGTGAAACTAATTACCTAGGCCTCAAACTTGATCAAAAACTTAATCTCCACCTTCACATCAGAAACACAATAAAAAAAATGCTATAGAAAAATAAGAATAATAAAAAGACTACTAGCCACATCTTGGGACTGTAATGAGAAAAGATTACTCCAATTTTATAAATCACATATAAGACCATATTTGTTATGACCTTATAGTTTATGGTGCTTGTGCAAAGACCCATATGCAAAAAATTGAAACATCACAAAATGATATAATCCGTCTCATATTTGGTCATTTTACAGTCCCTACCGGCAGTGCTGATATCCGTTTCTTGGCCCTTCAGCCAGGAAGTGCAATGGGGGGTTGAGGGCCAACCATCCTGTGCTTTTGCATACCCTTCCTGTTTACCTTCCCCAGATTTCTCCAGGTACCCATTTAGAGCCGGGTCGACTCTGGCTAAGCTTACAGAGTTACGCCACTGACCCCCGTCCCAAACTGAACAATTGGGTACACTGGGATTCGAGCCCGCGTCCTCTCAGAAAAAGGATCCTGAATCCAGCGCACCAATCCACTCGGCCAGGACGGCTATAGGAAACCAAAAATACTAGATATCTGCTTCGAGAGTGGACTATCAACAACAAATGCATGAAGAAGATTTCTTCTAATTAATTATCTTACAGAAATTGAAGCCATTAGCTCTCATACCCTGCATAACTGATTAAGAAATCCATCTATGTATAGAGGCATTGCAAATGATTATGCCAATAACCAGAAGAAATTCCCAGTGCCTATAAAATCTATTGCACCTGCATTCCCCCCCCCCCCATGGAGTTGGTCAATCCCCACAATAAACACTGATTTCTCAAAGTGGACTAAAGAACTTACCCCCATTGCTTTTACACAGAAAAAAATTGCCAAGCTTAATACAATTAAATATAAAAACATATCCAAATATATGTTGATGGGTCCAAAATGAACGAGAAAGTGGCGAGTGGAGCGTTTATTCCGACCCATAATATTGCATTTGGCGAGAGATTGCATGATAATGCATCTGTAATGTCTGCTGAGTTAAACACCACAATCATGGCATTAGAGTTCCTCACGAAAAATGAATTTTTGATTGTTAATTTAAAAAATATTATAATGTATTCTGACTCTTTATCAAGCCTAGAGCTGCTTTCTTCAGCTTTGCAGCATAAGATGGATATTGACACATTTCATTGTCTTAGGATTATTAAGAATCTCGCTTCAAGAGAAATAAGAACTTATCTCCAGTATATTCCAAGCCACTCAAGTATAATTGGTAACCATAAGGGAGATGAAATTACAAAAAAATACTTTAAATATTGACCAACCAAGTGGGAGACCAGTCCCCATTAGAGATATTTACCACTGGAAACTACCAGAGGTTCTGTTACATAAGAATAATCCAACCCTATCACCTTTCCCCAATAAGCACCTTTCTAAGATTTATCATACAATTCAGTCTGACCCAAATGGGCTAAATTTTCAGGCGTTTTCATATCAGTCCTCTAATTCAAGTGGCGAAGTTCCCTCTTCCCCCCTTGGCAGGTCCTGTAATGTAAAAAATAAAACAATTGACTATTGCCTATATGCTGACGTCTATATACTATATATATATGCTATATACTATAATACATGCTGACGTCTGCACAGTTTACCCTGCAATGTAACCTGTTAGAATGCTTCAAACACCACGAAATTTCACTATCAGCCAAGAGTCTAGCTCGACTATACCTGCACATAGAGCTCAGGAATCACTATTTATCTTCTTATACTTCAACTCCTAGAATCAAAAGATTTGCTGCAAGACATCTGAGCCAATTTAAGATAGATAAAAAATCACCAATTAAGTAGCTCTGTCCATCTCACAGAGTGAGTCAAAAGGAATAAGGCTGAATAGTTTCGACTAAAAAGCCCGCGACTGCTGAATAAGAAGAAGAACTATCTATGTATATAGATTATAAGGTGTTCAACCTTGATAAATAAAATTTCCAAACCTGCATAATTAAAACATACAATGTGCAAACATTGTATTTTACAGCCTTCCTAGGCAATTCTTGTTACAATCCATCTGTTTCCCACCTTAAACTCTTAAATAAATTTGGTATGCCCCCTTTTCATTCTTTAAGGAGTTATTGAGACTAGTTTGTCCCCCAGGCAACTCCCAGAAAAAGTAAGATAAAACTGAATACATCATAAAAGAGCCCTGTAAAGCATTTTTAAAGAAGGTAAAGTTTCACACTCTCTTCTTACATAAAAAGGCTAGATTAGATCTTATTTTGGCGAAATTTTGAAAGGGGCATGAAAGTGATTTGTGCTATATACAAGAATAGTACTGCTGCAGTTAAGGTAGGAAATTAGATTAGCAGCAGGTTTTGTATTAAATAAGAGTTAAGCAGGGTTGTGTTCTATCCCCCTTTATATGGATCATTTTGATGGATTTTGTCTTAAGGAGCCCAGGAAAGGCAATTGGAGACCACAGAATCAAATGGGGAGGAAAAACTGTCCTGGACTTAGATTATGCTGATGATTTAAGCATATTAGATGAAAGTGTGTGCAAAATAAATGAATCTTTAGAGGTTTTGTGAGTTCAGGGTGCTAGAATAGGTTTGAAAATTAATGTTAAGAAGACTAAGTTACAAAGGCTAGGACTAAGTGAAGATGAAAAGGTGATGTTTTGTAATGTAAAGATTGATCATGTGGGCAGCTTCACTTACTTTGGTAGTATTATTAGTAAAGATGGTGGGAGCAGTGAAGATGTTAAAAGTAGAATAGCCAAGGCTCAGGGTGTTTTTACACAGTTAAAAAAAGTTTGGAAGAATAGAAAGATAAGTCTGCAAGCCAAGATTAGAATATTGGAAGCTACAGCGATGATGGTGGTCAAATATGGCTCTGAAGCATGGGCGCTCTGAAAAGCGGGTGAAAATTTACTAAATGTTTTTCAGAGAAATTGCCTACAGATTGTTCTGGGTACCCAGCTGACTAATTGTATTTAAAACAGTAGGTTGTACAAAAAATCTGGTTCAATCCCGCTTTCTATGGTTATAATGAAAGAAAGTTTGAGATGGCTAGGTCACATTCTGTGGATGAAGGATGACAGATTAATTGGTGTATTTAACTACAGAACAAAGTACAAGTCATTAAACTAATCAGCATTGAGTTAACACCCTGTTTTAATGATTTAAATGCTTTGAGACTCTAGTTTTGTATTCAAGAATGTTCCTTGAAATCCATTTGTATTGTACATTAATAGGAGTGTTGTTGTTTGATAATTTTTTATCTTACAATCTTTATTTCAGTTCAGTATGCACATCAATCAAACAAAGATCTATAACCCATATATATTTTAAATAGGAAGTATATGTTTGCTTCCTATTGTCCTGTTTATTTCAGAAACATGATTTAAGCTTGAATCTAAACTACTTGACAGTTCCCATCACTCTTGTCAATGAAACCAAATTAATTCACAGCAAAAGAGAAAGAAAGACCAAGTAAAACCCCATGCAGGTTTAATTTCACTAGGTTGACCATAATCAATGAGCAATTGAACAAATACAAATTACTCATTAAGAGACTAACTTATGGACAAAGCCACATCCAAGGGGTCTGGGGTTGAGGCACCCCCTGCCCTCAAGAACACTCCAGAGAAGATAAATAAAAAACTTCTTAAAAAGAATTTACAAACTTATCTAAGTGTATTGGCATCAAGAATTTCTATGGCTTGAACAGTTTGAATAACCCATTCTTGAATAAAGAAAACAAATAAGCTTTATTTAAGTCACATTGCCTTATTTGATTAGCTAGAAGAGCTTGATTTACTTTTTTTATATAAAGAGACATATCCTCATTCACAAATGGTTTGAGATAAACTGTCCATTGATGTGTGTGGCCATCCTCTTCTCTTTTCTTGCCAAATGACTTTGCTGTGTTGCCATATACAATTTTCTTGATTACAGCAACACCCTGAAAAAACAATATATTCTGAAGTCATACCTTTATTTCTTTTGTTTGGCTATGTTGGTTAGGTGGTGTTTACTATAAAAACTAATTAAGTGTTTTGCCAAGAGCTCCTCCTACAGGGACCCCTTTCTCCAGTTGAAGAGCTTTTAAACTTTAAAAACAGGAAGCAGTGAAAAAATAGAACATAAGATAAGAACAAAAAATAGAACATAATATAAGATAAATTTTAACAAAGGGGCTATCACAAGCCCAAAAGGGTCAAATTTGCACAAAACCTGGCAACTGCTAATAGAGGTATCACTGTATTACTAACTTAAATTACCTTACATTACACTTGCGAATGACAAGGTGAAACTGCACCTGTAGATTATGCCATGGGGTGATCTTGACACAATAAATATACTAAACACAAGATTTGCAGAGAAACATCCACAATAATGATTGGTAGCACTCTACAATTTAATCCATCATAAGCTGCTACCATTGAGGTATGTGCCAAGTCTAGGCTAGGCATACTCCAACAGTCAAAAGTTGAATCTATGGCAGAACAGCACCTTAAAATCAAGTGTAGCCATGTAGTAGAGCACAACAAGTTGTAGTGTATCACAACTAATCTAGCTTTGCTCAATGCCATTTGTCATAATCTCACTACATTTTAAGGAGCTTCCTAGTATAGTTTCCATGGCTTACTAACCAATTGGTATTTACACCTTTTTTGGATGTGGTGAGAGATTAAGAAGTAATATTTCAAATCCGGTCACCTGAACCAGATCTTCACCCCCTCCCTGGCTAACAATTCAAGAGGTCACAGTCTAAAGCTTCACCTGCATGGATGTCAGAGAAGGAAACGACATGGCTTCTTTTCCATTTGGGTGGTCCTCCTCTGGAATAGCCTATCCAAGTCTACCATCCAAGCTGAGGCTCCCCACTCCTTCAAGGCTGGAGTCAACAGGGACTGGGAAAGGGCTGAGTAGAGGCTGGACTAGGAAGCTAAGCCAACATAATTACATCACTCACCACCAGCAAGAACTACAGGAGGATCTACCACCTTATCTTGCTGGCAAATGTGATTTAAGGTAAGGTAATAGTTTTTTTTTACTCAGAGAATCCCAAAGTGACACTGCCCTATTTGAAAACAATTTAGCTCTGCTTCTTTTTTTTTATTTATTTATTTATTAATACCAAATACGGTAAGCTTTCAAGCTTGTCGCAATAAATATAATAAATAGAAGTTATGACAACATAATACATAATACAACTGACAACATAGTACACACATATAAATCAATGAAATTAACGACTACAACAAACACTGACAACTAATACTATAAATTATTTAAAAATGATTTACTTTGAAAATTTGTTTCTGCTAGTCTTGTTTTGAATTTATTTATGTTGTCTGTTAGAAATGTTTTAGGTGGAAGGTCATTCCATGGCTTCCACACCCTGCTGTAAAATGAATGTTGGCCTATTTTCCTTTTTGAAAGTGAGGGGTACAATTTATGTGGGTGATAACGGGTCCTGTTAGTGTCATTAAATGTGAAGAACTGTGATGTACTTATATTGTCAATGCCTTTGATTATACGGAATGTGTTAATAATGTCTGCCCTATCCCTTCGGAATTGAAGACTTGACAATCCTAGCCTGTGCAGTCTATTTTCATATGGCAAATGTTTCAAATAAGGTACAAGCTTAGTTGCTCTTTGCTGTATTTTTTCAACCCTTGCTCTGTCATTTTTATTCAATGGATACCATACTGACGAATTGTATTCGAGTATAGGTCGAACTGTTGATTTATAAATGGCAATGAATGAACAGAGATTAAACTTACGGAAATTCCGTCTAAGACATAATAGCTGATAGTTTGCCTTACGAGTTACTTCAGAGACATGCTTGTCAAACCTAAGACTAGAATCAAAATGAACACCAAGGTCACGGACATTTTCAACAGGTAAGATTGAATGTCCAGCAAGATGGTATTGGTAACTTTGTTCTACTTTGCCAAAGTAATGGACAACCCTACATTTATTTTCGTTGACAAACATAGAGTTAGGATTACACCAATTGTGCACTTCATCCAAGTCTTTTTGAAGCAACGAAGCTTCATCTGAATTTGTCAAGGAGTGGTAGAGCTTTACATCATCTCCGTACATTTTAATTGTGGAATGGTGGACAACAAGAGGCAAGTCATTGATGAAAAGGCAGAAAAGTACTGGACCAAGGCAACTACCTTGTGGAACACCACTTAAAACTATCTCAGCAGAGGACAAAGCATCACCTACAATCACTTTCTGCGTCCTGCCTGTTAGATAATCACCAATCCAATTCAACGTTCTGGCACCAAGGTGATATACCTCACACTTTTGAAGTAAAAGCAGAATGGAAATTTTATCAAATGCCTTAGAAAAATTTATATAGATGCAATCAAACCTGAGAACTTCATCTGCCATCCTATAGAAGTCAGTAATTACTTCCAAAAGCTGTGTATTACATGAACGTTTTTTACGGAATCCGTGTTGAGATGGATGCCAAAGAAGATTCAATTCGAAATAATTTTGTATTCTCTTGACAATTAGTTTTTCCATAACTCTGGAAAAAATTGAAGTGTTTGATATTGGTCTATAGTTTTTAAATTGCGTTTTTGTGCCACTTTTATACAGGGGTTTAATTATTGCTTTTTTTCATGCCAAAGGGCAAGTACCAGACGCCAGACACAGATTATACAAATGTGTCAGTGGTTCAGTGAGTACTGTTGCAAGCTCTTGGATCATATGGTTTGAAAATTCATGAATATCTGGTGATTTATTTGTGTCAAGATGCTTCAAGACCTCAAAAACTTGTTGATCATCAAAGTCAGAATCATCAAAATCTATTGTGAAATTGGTAGAAAAATTAGGATGAATAGGAGTTTTGTTGTGAGGTTGTGTAAAAACAGATGAAAAAAGTTAATTAAAATGTTCAGCTTTTTCATTATCATCATCTATATTTGTCTGTGTTTCAGGGTCAGTGAATGAAGTTGAGGATGGGGACTGTGATGTCTGGTTTTTTCTTAGATATTTCCAAAGCCTTTTTGGGCAACTTTGAGCTGATGCAATGACAGAAGATTCAAGTCACTCATGATTTGTCCAAAGAAGCCAAGTTGCTCTATTTCTTGCTCTTTTATATCTTATCCATGACTCAGTGCTTCTTATTTTAATATACTCACGCCACTGATAATTTTTTTCACTAATAGCTTGTAGAATTTCTCGAGGAAGAGTTTGCCTATTTTTATAGAGCCAACTAGAACTGAATTCTACCCATAATTTGGAGGTATGGGGTGTTGGAAATGAACAATGATGCAAAAGGTCTTGTTCTTTTTATACTCCAAGAATCTGTTAATTTACATTGTTATCCTCCCTAAGAAAATATGCAGTCTTGGGGTTGCAAGACCCAAAGTGGACGTTGCTGCACTTATCAATGTTGAATTAAGGAGGCCAGGTTGAAGCCCATGCCATCAGCACATCCAGGTTAATTTAGAGAGCAATGCTTTTGTCAACATCATTGTATACTGGATCTATTTGTTTTGAGTCATCAGCAAAAAGGGTGAGTTTTTTTTTTGTTTTTTTTTTTCTTTCAGGTGCATTATTAATGTAAATGGTGAAGATGATTGGCGTCAGGACTGTCCTTTAGGGTTTGCTGTTCAAGATTATATTAATTCTGACAAATAGATGTGTCCTCCTGATCCCATAATAATAACAGATTGAACAGTCATACAGGAACTCAGTAACTAAATCAATGACAGCTTTGTGGAGCCATACTACACCACATTTGGCCTCAAGTGATGCATGACTAACTTTATAGAATGCCTTTATATAGTCAAAGTTTTGTCTATGGTTAAACAATACATCTAAGCATTGAGGGGGGAGGAACTGGGATATAACCAATACAGAGTGTAGGCTAACCAACAATGCCAAACTATAGCCATGTCACACCACCAGCAAGATATTCCACAGGATGATCATTACTACCTTATCCTGTTGGACATGCAATTTAAGGTAAAGTTTTTTTTTAATGTAATAAAGTAAATTCTAGCCATAGCTTTTATTTCAGAAAAGGGTAAAGGTGGAGATCTTACTGCTACTGAGCTACAAATTAAGTGAATATACTACCAAATGGCATTTTTATACTCTTTCCAAATATAATAATTGCTTTACTTTGAAATTCATTTTGAAGCCCTTCATGGATCCTTAAAAATTTTACCCTTTTCTATTATTTTCTTTGTCATGGAAAAGGGTTAAGATATTATATCTCCAACTTTACCAAAAAAACATGATAAACTAGACTGGGCTAATCTACATTACAGAATAGAAATCAGACAAGAAAAATCAATTAACCAATCAATGTTATTTCCATCAATGCTGTTATAATCATCTATATGATAATCAATACTGTTATGTTGCATCTTAGCCTCTCACCCCCTCCCCCCTAACAGGGTTATGTATAGCCCTTGGCTATATACAAAAGTTTGTAGATTCTATTGCCATTTTTAAATTGGATTTAGCCTCAGCCTAGGATTTACCAGTAGGCCCAGGTGGTCACTAAATTATCACTGAGCTATTTTTTTTCTCAAAACTGAACTGATGTGATTTAACATCAACATAGGCCTACCAAAGGATTATATTTATTTCCTATACCCAGTTAGTTTACTTAATCTACTTGATACCCTTATATACAAATATTTGATTCTCAGAAACATACAAATAGCCTAGGCCTATTTGATTCTCAAATTATTTAGCCTGTCACAAGTTATGTTATTTTGGGTAAAATTCTAGTTAATTTACTTCTTGCTATCTCAGAAAGGGTTTAGGTTAGGAACATGGAACTTTCAGGGATGACTCTACAGACTAAAGTATGTCCTGGGAAGGTATTTTAAAGTAACTAGGCTACCTCCACTCCTTCTTCCTCTAAAGGGCCCTGTCCTTTGATGACCTTTAAAAATGTGTATGTTATAAAAGTAAAACCTTGCAAAATAGATCTTCTGCTTAATTGAAGTACAACAAAATTGTTTTCAGCTTCAAAACTTTGCTGAATTCCATTTCATAAGGTTTTAAAGATATGCAAATACATTCCCTAAATTTTGAAAAAAAACACATTGATTTGGCTCAAAATTCTACTCAAATAACAGGAATTGCATTTTCAGAACTAAAGGCAGAGAAAAAGCAACTAGTAACTGAAAATTAAGGTAAAATGTTTTTCTGTCAAAATTTCAATAGGTATAGACCTGTCATGTAGGCAAATTTCAAGGCCCTCTAGAGGGAGAAGGATTGGAGGTGGGTACTTTAAAATACCTTCCCAGGACATACTTTAGCCTGTAGACCCATCCCTGAAAGTTTCATTTTCCTGACCTAAACCCTTTCTGAGATAGCAAGAAGTCAATTAACTAGAATTTTACCTTATTTTGTAATAAATAAAAGTTGTCCTCATAAAGATTATTTCTTTAAAAAAAACTGACCCTTCTTCCTATGGTATGAATATAGAAGCATCAAAACTTTAAATAGGCTATGGTCCTGTGTAGCATAAGCTATTTTTAGTTTTGAGCCAACTGTTGATGAGAAGTGAGCACAATAAAATACTTTAAATCCTCAAAACACTTTTAAATAGCCTAATATACACCTTGGCTCATCATCAGGTGGCTGGTATATCAGTAATTACTATGTTTCAGTAGCCTAGGCTAGCCTGGGCTAGATCTATGATTGTAAAACCACTGAAATAAATTATATATGATTTTCATGAAAGAATTTAAAAAATCATCCCAAGCATTCTACTGAAAATTACAGTTCATAGCTCAAACTTGGCAAAAACCCAAGGCCTTACTCCTCTCTGTTTTCCAACAATAAAATGAACACTTATATTGGGTAGTAAACCATAAGACTAACTTTTGCTTTTATCGATAGCTCTGGATTATCGGTCATTATTGCGTCTCTGTTGGACAACTAAGTTGCCCAAGATAACCTTTGCTTCAGAAAAAAAAGCGAACGAGTCAAGATTTCGAAATTTACCGCGTTTCCTTACTAAAGCAGAATTACAAGAAAAGGCGAAAATTGCAAAATTGCAATTTGCAATAAAAGTCATCCGAAAATCAACAACAGACAAAGTAGGGGTGAAATGTTTAGTAAGACAAATATGTCCATATCTATAACGAAAAGCAATTAGGAGCATTTACCTCTAATAACTGGTAGCAAATTGTGCTTGATCAGACATTAAAGCTTTCCCTTATTACCTAAGTTTATGTAGTAAGATTCAACGGAATGGAATGCACATTTCACTAGAAAATGTCCTTTTTTGTGTCCTTTTTTGAAGCCTTTTCTGGCTTTCAACTAGCCCTTTCCAATTCCATGTTTTTAGCGAAATTGATTCATGAGATTATCTTTTTCTTTCCCTATTTCCTTTTTAAAGAGTCTTGGGTAATCTGAGTATATTTCTCAGTTTCCTGAGTCATTGGATTGCGCTTGGATTACAATTCTCAAAAGCTCTGAGTTATTTCCGAAGTCCACCAACTATTTGTTTCTTCCTTTTTCCTCCGTTTCTTTCTGGGAATACTGGATTGAAAGTATTTTTCATACTTTCTGTAAGCCTATCCTCCTCTTCATCACGTCATTCTCAGTGTAACTTTGGTTAGAAGGTAAATTCTCAAGGTCTTTTGTTAGCAATGTAATGCAAGTGAGTATATTTATTTTATTATGTCCCATTTTTTAGCTTTTTTAACAACGACAATAAATAAACAATTTGATAATCCAAGAATGATGGTAGACCACTCAAAAAATTCTCAAGCCAAACACCATATTGGGAAGAAACTAGTGTCAAATCTAACAACTCTTTTTTTTTCTTCTTGTTATGAAAGTGGGCGTCAAGCTCCAAGTATATCAGGCAAGATTCTATCCGATCAGGCATTTTAGAAGCTCATATGCTCTTTCGTTTATATTTGAACTCTCCCATAGCGTCTGATAGATTATAGCATCCTAGGATTCAACATCTTAATAATAATAATAATACTAGATAAACATTTTAGGGTTATCGGATATAATATTAAAGTTTCTAAGCTTTCAGGAGTATAAATGTACGCTCTGGAGCTATACTTACCTCAACATCTCAATGAGTTTGGCATTCTTGATCTTCCAGTTACTTGATTTGCAACGGTCCAGGGCTCCGAATCCGTTGCACTTTGCCAGATGCCCTGCGAGGATATACGAAGCCACCGGGCATCAACACAAATTATTCTACTTGTATTCTAGTCTTATTTGCCCATATGCTGGAACTTAAAGAGCTTAAGCTTTGGGTGAAGGTAAAAAAGTAACGTCGTGTCTGCATCTTTGCAAGATAACTCAGCTGTGCTTTTAGGAAGTGGTTATGAAATATATGCTCGCTCATCCTGATTGGAAATCAAAAATTATTCTTCTCAATGTCGCCAACCAGGACCACCTTAATGGCTAAATGAATGTATTTCACCTCTACTTTGGCATGAGCTCTGATGGTACTTATTTTCTACCTCCCAAAGGACCTTTTGCATGCCACCTTACAGTCGACTAGGTTTTCTGGCATCCTATACAAAGGGTCTTCCGCACAGAAGCTTTATTTAGGAGCTGTATCTCATGGTGGCAGGATCGGGTAAATCAAATCTCAGCTCTATTTATTACCTACTTTGACCACACGAGCGTTTTCTCATCTTAACATCGGACTTTGATCAAACTGACTTAATATAGCGGAAAAAATGTATATGTGAAAATCATTCCCACACAAGATTTATTGCCCAGTATACGTATCGTGCAATGGACGTCTTCTTCTTTCAAGGTTCCATTGATACTGTCCATCCGTCTGAATAGGACTAGTTTTGCAGCCTTTGCAAAGCTTGTTATTTATTTTGGCAGAAGAGGCCTTTTCTGTGCTTGAAATTTCATTAGGGAATTTTGTCCATCATGAGCCCAAGCCCTTTGGACAATTCGTATCCCTTTGGGCGTGATATTTTAAGATAAGGTTTGTCTATCCCTTTTCTTCTTTGTAGATGAGCCTTTTTTGGTGGTGTCCAGTTATTCCTCTCAATTCCATTGGAGAGTGCATCCCAAGAACTTCAAAAAAGCTTAGGTATGCAACTCTAGGCTCTCACAGAAGAGGATGGGGCAGGTTAGCACATGCTAGTCGTCGGCAGCAAGTATCAATCATCCTTCAGAAGCTGTAAAAAGAAAAGAACTTTTTTCTCAAAGCTTGTTTTGCTCCTCAAGAAATCAAAAGTATGCCGTTGTAGGTATTTGATCCACCCAGGGGGATTGATTCCCTCTTGAGATAATTTTTGCAGTAAATACGGACTACTTTTGAACATCTTGAGTTTCTTTTTGATAAAGCTGAGGCTAAGAGGATCAAACAAAACGCACTATTTCACCCTTATGTCTTCTGGGCATGAAGGACCCGTGATTTTATCGAGTGTACTGTTGATATTTCCCACATTGTTAAAGTGAAGTTTGTGCGTGGCATCAAGTCCAAGGCACCCGTGCCGTAGCCTATAATCAACGCACTATTTTCTCCACAACAGCCTTAAGGGCGGCTCAGACGGTTTTCGTAAAGTTAGTGAAGCCGTTTGCAAAGTGTGTAGTTTTCACCGCTCTTACGAGCCTTATACTTTAAGTGCGTTTTGAGCAGCAAACTATTCAAATTTCTGAAGCATTTCATATTTCGGAGAAAAAGTCTTGAAGTAAATAAGGAGCTTGGGATGTGAGTATAGTTTAATGAGGCATAAGGGCTTGTCAAATATTTAGTTTTCAGGATTAAGCATATTAAGATTTCCTGGTTTTTCCTATTGTCATGTGAAGTTGACAGTGGTGCCAAAAATCCTGGCAAGAATTCAGTCCCATAGCACCCTAGATATTTTGTGCAAAATATTGAAACTAAATTCCAAAGCACTGATTTCTACTATACTTTTCCATGCTTAAGAAAAACTTCCTACCACTCCTCTTAGTTTGTAAAGGTGTTGTCAAGTCACAACACCATTCAACAAAAGTAGTGTTCAACTCACCTGTAAACTGATGGTACATAACAGTGCTGATCTCTTTGAATATGTTTTCAATGCAGATCCTGTCTTTGTGTTTTCCTTGAGAAGACTTGTATATGATAAGCTTTTCTCAGACTAGAGAAATCACCATATCTTCAGTTTCCTGACTCCACAATTCCAAATCAGATTAAAATATTTTGCTCTGGAGCTCTTTCCCTATTGGTCAACTTTATGAACTTTAAAAAATAAGTTAACTATAGTTTTACTTTAATGCTTGCTCATGTAAAGGTTTACAGATGGTTAACAAAGCAACTCTAAAAACTTTGCAAACAACTTTATCTACTTTACAAATGCTGTCTGAGCTGTCCTTTAGTTTTAGTGTCACCATGTGGATATGCCAACTCTGTCTCTCATTTTACTTGTCACCTTATCAGCCAACCTTTACTGATAAAGTATAAGATTATTTACCAAAAAATTGGACAGTCTCCTATTTTGGCTTGAGCAAGTTTGGGTATCTGCACTTGATGGAGGTGTTGACCATACACGACCAATAAAATGTCCGTTAGCATCAATCAAGAATCATCACTCTCCTCTGCCACTTTCAGAAATGCCTATTACTTTTGGTGCTTTCAGTTTGGCATTGTATCCCCACTAAATACCCCATCTGATGGCCAGACACTGAGCAGGACAACCAGTGGCTAGATGGTTACTTAATTAAAAGGTGTTGGCTACTAACATCAGGGACCCTGCAAGGTATTGCCACCATAGTTTGGCTCATTGCAGAAAACTACAAATTAGATGGCAAAAATCACAACATAATCACTTAATTTTGAATCTAGTGCAAGTCAAAATACAGCTTAACATAGTCAAAGGATTTTTTAGGTGGTGGTAATTCTGTACAATTTAAATTGATGAAATTAAAAGATATAAATAAAGTATATGCCTAGAGAAGGACCTGTAGAGAAGGCAACATGTTCAGTAAAAATTTTTGCTTTATAATATGCAGAATAATTTTAGCTAGCATGTTTACCAATAGATCAACCCCAATAGATTCAACCCCTAGATCAAGAGACACTCAGTAACACTAAAAAGTGGCTAAAAAAAGAAAGACAGAGTCAGAAATTGAAAGAAACAAAATCATTCACTGCAACATAGGAGGAGGAAAACCCAAAACTAAGGAGGGTAGGCACAGCAAGCTTGACTGACTGTCTGTTTGATAACATGCTTGTAACTTCAACAAGTGAGAAAGAAGAGTCAGGAGGTAATATTAATCAGGAACTGGAAAGATACATGAGTGAGGCTGTCATTGACAGGAAAAAAGCTGTCCATTAGAGGTGGTGAAATAATAGCTGTCATTTAAAGAGACTGGTACAACTTGCTGAGAAGTATCTCTGCTGTTTACCTCTTCTATCCCAAGCAAAATAGTTTTCAGCATAGTTGGGAACATTTATAATGGCTCTGAAAGGAGAAAATGCTGAAAAGCTGTGCTTCCTGCACTACAACTTGCCCCAGTTGGACTGGACTTATTAAGCACTTTCCATACTAGATTTGGTTTAATTGTTTTTCTATATCTTTTCTAAGTAAACATTTTTGCATTATTCAGAATCCACAGTGAACTAATGGGGCTGTTCTTCAGGATGTAATAGACCAGGGAGAAACATGTGTGTATGAATACAGGCAGAGAATGCAGGGTTTAATCTTTAGGTAATTTCCTGATGGGAATTTATTGGCATTGTATCAGCATCAGACCCCAGAAACCCTTACTGGTTGGACCCTATTTAAAAGTATCCAGTTTCATGTCAAAGACAAATTCTGTTCAAAAGCAAAGACACCAAATGAGTCTTTTTCTCAAAGTGTTGTTATGGAAATGTAGTCTAAATCATATATTGGATAAAACTGGCCATGTTGTTTAAACAGAGCAAAAATTCAATGCAAAAAAGAAGTTTTCAAATGAAAGTAAAGAGTGATTTTAGAACTTGAAACAAACAGAAATTCTAGTTTACTTCAATAGGGGGGAGGCTACTTGCGCCCTCCCCCTTAATCTGCTGGCCTCTATCCCAAAGTTTGACTTCATTCTCCAATACTTTAAAAACAAATGCTTTAATACAATAGGAATGGGTAAGGTATGAAAAGTGTTCTGCAATATCTTTGGAGTGGAAGACCTTATTGATGTGTACCAGCTTTGAACCATTAAATATTTGGCTTAGGGTGGCAACCCCATGCCATAAGCAAAGAATAATTTTTGTTTGTTGTAATGTTGTTCTTTACTTCTTTTTGTGTTTATTTCATAGGTTGTCAAAGAGTGAAGCCATTTATATGGGAACTACTTCCAGCCCTCTTTTAATGTTTGTCTGGGGAGATGCCACATTGCTATAGCATGTTGGAGATCCCACTTTCTTCTTTAAGAAAAATGATGGGCCTTAGTCCTAGTCTTTCATCTTGTCCTAGGTGCTAAAGACAAGATAACTCAGAAATATTTCCGTGATTGAAGATTTTTTTTATATTCTGTGTATGGTCTTTTCTTGGGAAATTCAACTGCAGTAGATTTGAGAATTGAAAATATAAGTTAATTTCAAGTTGCAACATGTGATTTTGCAACAGACCTGCAGTTTTAAGTTGCTCCTGAAGAGCAAGATACATTTGCTGTAGCATTTGAATTTATTATTTTCTGATCTGTCCATTCACCAAGCCCAAATTGTGATTTTACTTGGAGTTTTTCTTAGAAAATAATATAAACCTGCTTGAAAAAAGAAAATTTATTTTTTTTGTATTTTTCCTGCCCTTTTTCAACAGTTATAAAAACAAAACTAAATAAGTTTAAAAAAAATGTAGTTCATTAGATGAAAAAAGTTGAATATCAGCTATCAAAAGATGACTAAATTACTGTCCTATGCTAAAATACTTGAACCATAGAACCAGTGGTGCCATTTCAGAAGACCTTAGGGGGGAGGAGAAACATCGATATTAGGCCCCCATCAAGCCTTAAAAAAATAAAAAAATTTGAATGTGCCTTTAAGTACTGTAATACCTTTGGGGTTCACATTTGCAGCTTATTTAAGGACCAAAAACAGTACCAAAATGAAACCTTTGCTGCATAAATCAGAAAATTACATACAGTTACTTCAGCAATTGATATCTCCTTTGCTTCATTTTTGCAAAGTCATTGATAAGGTTCCCAAAATCAAGCTCCTTCACTGCAACTTTCTCAGAGAATATAAGCAAATGCGAAAGTTGCTCGTTTTTCATTGTTGTCCAGAGATAGTCCTTCACAAACGTCAACACAGAGAAAAAAGTTCATTTTAGCATGTTGTGAGTGGGAGTGTGAGGACTACCCTGACGACCTTAAGAAGCTCAGAATAAGCTTTTTTCAATCCTTCAAGGCTTTCAAAGACATCTAAAGCATTTGCTGGTTTCTGTGAAAGCTGCAACACAAATTCACAATCTATCAGAGCTTGACACTTTAGCTGCATAATCTTGATTCCTGCCTGATTGAAGTATGTCGCGATTACAAGAAGTAAATCTGAGTCTATAAAATCTTTGGATTTGGGGTTAAGGCAACCTGTGGCTTTTAGCACTGGCAACTGGACGGAAAAACGCTCTTCAAAATCATTTAACTCTCTGTCCAAAACCTAGTAGAACTCTCTCTGCATTTTGTCTTCCATTGTTGTGCTTTTGGAGTTAATTTTGTGCTTTCCAGTTGCTGTTGTTGTCGTCAAATAGTCTCTTAATCTTCTCGATATCTTCTGAACTCTTTTGATTTAGCAGGTACGGCTGAAGAGAGAGCACTTGTTTCCAACAGTTCAGCTATAACATTGATGGCCATCTCTTTAGACTTGCCATATAGGACACGAAAATACTCGTCATCATGCATTTTCCTCAGTTTGTTCTTTGTTGCACTGATTAAAGTGCAAGCTTCTGAGATGACCAGATGTGCTGCCTGTAGTTGTTCAGAAAGAGGGTTTATCACTGCAAGAACTTCATGAATGACATGCAAACTGAATATGAAGGGAAACGACTCTAGGTGGTTCTTAAGGCCTGTAACTTCTGCTGCTGTCTCACTGCTGGAAGATTCTTGAACTACTGACAGAACTGCGAGTATGCAGTCATATCTAACCATATATATCAATGAGACCAACGTTTCAGTACTGTCCTTTCAAGCATTAGCACAGGCACATTGGCAGTTTTCTGGGCTTTGACAAACAACTGGTATCAAGTGTTGTTGTTGGAGAGGAAACTGTGAACTGTTTGCAAAACTGAAAATACTCATGAAATCCTTTGTATTTTCTGCATACAATCGCCAATGACAATGTTAAATCTATGGGAATCACAGTGTGTGTATGATGCTTGTGGTGCTTTTTCCCGGAGACGAATCTTTTCTCCTAAAAAGTGTCTGCTCATTTCACTGGCCCATCTTAGCAATGTCCAGCACACTTTGACCATTCAAGGCTGATACCCTTTATTTTGTTGCAAATGAAGTGAGCCAAACTCTCAGCAGCAACCTTGCGCATGTGGTAGGAACGATCGCGAGTTGTTCTTTTTTGGAGAGGTCATTTGTCTCATAAGCAAGAATGGCAAAATATTTTGCTTCTCTGACGTCTTTCGCGATAGAACTTTTGATTTCATTCCTATGACCTCAATGTAGTCGTTTTGGTACTCCTGTGACATGTAATGGCCATAGGCCTTACAAGATTTTTTTATCAAGTCCAGGTTGATTTTCGTTAAACAATGTACTGTCTCTACAAAATTTCCTTGATTGGTACTAGATTCCCCTTCATCATGGCCACGAAACGCAAGACCTTGCCGTCCCAGTCATGCTGTAGTTTTTAGTAGACCTTTTACGTACTGTCTATTCTCTAGTATTTCCTTTTCGCGTTCTTTGGAGAGGCATGACGCAATGGAGTCGGCCGCCTCCTTCTCAATAACCTTAAACTGAGTCAAAGAAATGGTACATGCTTTGTGTTGGTTGCTGTTTCGTTGCTGCCGCATTAGTTCAGAAATGACCTTCCACTTTCTAAATCCTATAGCTATGAATGCTCTAACTTCATACCTTTCGCCTGATCTTAGCGAGAATCCACTGAAATGTTGGCAATTGAAACAGAACACTGAGTCCTGTTCTTTCGAATATTTGAGCCATGGGTATGCCAAGAAATAGGAGCTGTTAAATTTTCGTTTGCGATTCCCAATGGTAGTGGCGAGATAGTCAGTCAAAACTGGTTGGCATGGATTATCATTCGGGTTCACGGAAAAATTGGTACTGATCGTTCTGGAAGCTATTTCCCCCGTTTGTGGTTTGTGCAGATTTATCTCCTCAGATATTTGTCTCACGTCCAGGGTCAGCTCGTTTGTCGGTAAAACTTCGGTTGCTGATGGGTTGTCCCCATAAAATGTGGTAAATTTACTTACAGTCTGTTTGAAAAACGAAGCCAATTGTTGTTTCATCTTTATTTCTTCTTCTGTCCTTTGGGTTTTTATTTTCCTTTTTTTGCACCACCTGCACTGGATGAACTCATGTTTCAATAGTCCAATGTGAACTTGAATACAACTCAACACTGTTTCACGGTTCTTCATTTGATGAAGGGTAATGAGAAACTAAATACAGAACTAGAATGACAGCCTGGTCTGGATACCCTCTTTTCCAGATGTTAGCCTACACATAAATGTGCTGACTGACAGGATTCATTAATCACTGGAGGTACATCAATGTCTCTGAGCCTAGAAAGGACTTTACAAACCCCTGCCAAAAGGGTGACCATAAATTAATTAGAAAGAACAGCAAAAGCAGGATACTTTCTTGAAATGCAATAATCATTGAGTATCTTAAATTTGCTATTTAGTATTAATTCACAGTAGATGACGATAAAAAAAAAGAAGAGAAAAAAAAGTAGAACAAGGACAAATAAACAAAGAATTACGGGGTTGAAATTGGGCCCCTCTAGAAATCAGGGGGGCATGGCACCCCCTGCCCCCTCCCCCAAAGGCGCCACTACATAGAACTGCAGAGAAATAACATCAGGTAACTTGCCGACCTTGAGTATCACCTGGTTCAAACGATGATTTTGTTTATGTATGTTTTTTTTAGAATTTTGTTAACAATGAAGAGAGGAAGAGGAAGACAGCAACGTCGTAAAAATCACAAAAAGAAGAAGTTTGAAGTTCAACCAGATGTTGAAGAAAGACAGGGAGCTCTGCCGTCAAAACTGCTTGGTGAATATAAAAAAGAGAGTGAATCTGAAAGCTCAGAAGATGAAGACAACTATTATAATCAAGTTCTGAATTTAGTTGCAAGCAACAAAGATGATCAAAGTGAACTTGAGTCTGAGCTAGATGAAAGCAGGCTAGAAGAAGAAGAAGAAGCACTCTATGATGGGAGTGATAGCAGTAGTCAATCTGACGAAGTAGACAGCGATGATGATCTATTAGAAGGAGAACCTGACGAGGTTTGGTACTTATTCCTTGAAAATTTTTGTTAATAAACATGCTTCTATGCCAAATTTATTTCAATGCTTGCTTTATAATTGTTTTCTTCTAAAGGTGATTTTTAATTGAAGTCATTGTTGATGTTAAACTGATTTAAGAAGTTCTCCAATATTTAGGGAATTTGAATTCATATATTAATCCAAATTCTTGCTCTTCTTCTATTATGGAGTTAGCAGGCTTTTCAGTCGAGACTATTTAGCCCTTTTTTTACTCACTATATAGGATTAATTGGACTACTGTAAGTAGTTTCTACCTATTTATCTTTGCGATGGCTTGGTTTTGATTATATATCTTGCAGTCGGTCTTCTTAGTCTAGAAACTGAAATATCAGGGGATATAATTTGAGTTCAGTTTTCAGGTGATATAATTTGGGTTCAGCTAGACTTTTGGCTGATGGTGAGATTTTATGGTGTTTGAAGAGCCTTAAGAGTTTACTTTGAAGGACAAGCAATGCAGACGTCAGCATATTACATTCAAATAGACAATTGTCAGTTGTTAAATTTTTTGTATTGCAGTGTCTGCAAAGTAGGAAGGAGGGGGTTAAACCAGTAGAATTTGAAAACTGATAGGAAAAAGCCTGAAAGTTAGCCCTGAACGAATTCTGATAGAGATTTTAGAATGGTGCTTATTGGGGAAAGGAGATGAATTTGGTTTTTTATTAATTAACTGTGCATCTAATAAACTCCGTTGATATATATCTCTAAGGGGGACTGGTCCAAGGCTTCCACTTTTTGGTTTCAATTTTCCCCATTTTACATCAATTTTCCCTAAAACTCCTTGTCTTTAGATCTGATTTCTCCCTATTTTTCTCCCTAGAAAAAAGACATATTTTGCCTTAGATTTCCATACAATCTACACAAAAAACGTAACCTAGAATCAAAGTGTTATTTTTTACTTCAGATAATGATATACATAAAATCTTTTCCCCTATCGTGAACACATAAAAAGGTTCAAGTAAGTGTCATCTCCAGCACTTCATCGCACGTAGCGTTTGCTTTCGTCTTGAAGCCAGTAACAGCTTTCAGTATGCTGACAGCTGATGAAGTTTTATCTTCGTTTTTTACCCAGTAACTGACTCGAATAAGTGAGACTAGTGTGACGTTCTCGAAACTATTTCGAATGTCTGTTTTGACTAATTTCAGGAGACTAAACAAACGCTCATCTGGTACATTACTAAAGGGTAACGAAAAGATCAGTGATGCACTTCGGCAATTCTGGGTACTTGATTTCACCACTACGAGTCTTCAGACTAAGTATCTTCATCCAGTACTGCTCAACTGACAGGTCTTCAACGTGGGCATCTCCCAAATGAAGCTCAGTGACATCGGTCATTGCCTAAAATCTCCATTCTACGTCTGTTTTTTAGACGCAACACTTTTCTGTTAGAACAGGAAATCTTGCAAATAGTGGTCTTACAGAGAGTAGTCCATAAATTCAAGGTATGACTTTGTCAACTTACTTTGTAATGTTGACAAGATAAGGTCATTGGTTATAGTTTGGTCGTCAAACGTGGTTTCTATGAAATAATGAGTAAGAGCAACCCGGTGCTCAATAAGCCTCTTTATGCAGACCTGAAGGGACAACCGACGGGTCTATCCTGGTGCAAGAATTGGGAGTGCTTTGGATTCAAAGAACTTCTGAAATTCGTCAAACTTATCTCGCCTGGAAGCACTTCTGGAAAAGTGGGCATAGATATTTCATGCCAAGTCTTCTAGTGTCTTGGGAAGTGAAAAGCATGCATAGAATGAACATGAGTGAATAAGATGGGACAACCATTTCACATTCAAGATATGAGGCACCATGGGTTTCATTAGCGTTGAAGCAGATTTATTGGCTCCAAACGTGACGTTAGTAATACCTGCACACAGTCCAACAATATTTTGCTAGGGAATCGAGTTTTTCTCAATGACTTGTTAGATGCAGTTAGTCAGACCTCAGCTGATCCATGACAACACTCAACCATGCCCAATACTTCAACATGAAGTTTTAGATCTTTCTCACTAAAAAATATTATAATGATGAACTTTTCAGCCTTTTGTTTGAAAAAATCAAACTTTCACTGAAAATCCTTACTTTACCCCAGATTTCCCTGAAAATCCTTACTTTACGCTAGATTTCCTTTTGTCCCTATATTCAAAATAAATGTCCATAAAAGAAGTGATTTCTCCCTAAAAAAGGGCAATCTCCCTAAAAGTGGGAGTCTGGATTGGTCTCCCAATTGGCCGGTCAATATTTAGGGACTTTTTTGCAATTTCATCAGTATGATGATTACCACTTTTTTTAAGTGGCTTGGAACATATTGCAAAGAATGTTATCGTACCTCTTGAAGCAAACGCATTTGTAAGACTAAGACAATGGAGTGTATTTATATCCATCTTATATTGAGATGCCGTATACAGCAGCTCCAGGCTAGGTACAGAGTCAGAATATACTATAATATTTATTGTACTAAGACTCAATGACTGAATATTCCTAACATACTCCAACGCCATGATTGTGGTATTTAGTTCTACTGATATTGTAAAAACATTATTAAATCTCTCAGCCATATGCAATATTGAGGGATGAGAGATAAGGTCCACATGGTGCCTCTTCATTCATTTTCGGCCCATCAACAAAAATTGGAAAACTGTCTTTGTGTGTAATTCTATTAAGTACAGCAATTTTTTTTAATTGGATGGGGGTAAGATCTTTTGTCCATTTTGAGAAATTAGTATTTATCATGGGAGCGTCCATGGGGGGGGGGGAATGGAGGTCATAAACCTGGCTGGCACTGGAAATTTTATTTGAATATTAGCAAACTCGTGTGCAATGCCTCTGTACATGGATTGGTTTCTTAACCAATTATACAGGGAGCATGAGCTGTTGGCTTAAATTTTTGACAAGCAGTTAATTAGAAGAAACCTTCCTCCTTCATTTATTGTTGATAAGCCACTCGCTTTTAGCAGAAACTTAGTAATTGTATGTTTCCTAAGTCCAGATATGAGGCAGATTTTATCATTTTGTTATTTTTCAGCTTTTAGCGACTGGGTCTTTGCACAAGCAACATATACTATGAGCCAATAATCAATTTACGCTCATATATGAGCGTATAAAACTGGAGTAAAGTTTTCTCATTACAACCTTTGCGTGAGGATAATAGTCTTTTTATTATTCTGATTTTCCTATTGCATTTTTTTATTGTAGTTGTAATGTAGAGTTGGAAATTGAGTTATTGGTCAACTATAAGACCTAGGTAATTTATTTGGTTATCCTGAGGTATGACAATGCCATTTAGTGTTAGTTTTTCATCAACTGTTTTGCGCTTGTGATGGGATTTGATAATTGTTGACTTAATAGGTGCAATGGGTAAACCGGATTTTTGGGAATTTTTTTCAAATTGGAAGAGCAACTTTTTGCAAATTTGAATGTACAATCTCAAAGCTGCTGCTAGTTTCCCATAAAATCAAGTCATCAGTATATTTTATATTAGTGTGGGGGAGGTTCATGTCTCATTTTCTCCATTACTTTTTCCAGCACAGGAGTAATCATGATATGCTTATAAGATGCGCTGTTATGTTTGGGTTTATTTTCTTTAGGATAGGTAGGAGGGATGAGCATTCCCAGACTTTGGGGAACACTGATGTATCCCATGCATGATTAAAGCAGGTTATGAGCTCCTGTTTGTGTGAAGGTGAATGTTTCTACCCATTTAAGATGTATATTATCATAGCTACTTGTAGCCTTAGCCTTGATGTGATGTATTGCATTGGTTAGTTTGTTCATTGTAATAGGAATGGTTATACACCCTGAACCTGGGCGAGTCTGGTATATGGGGTTGGTGGTTCTTAGGTTATTGGTGTTGTTATTATTGGATCCAAGCTTATTGGAAAAGAAACTTAATACGCTTGCCTTTGCAATATCAGTGTCATTACAAATGTTATTATATATAAACTCAAACTGGAGAGGGTTAGGGGAGTGTTTTTCTTCTGTTTTTCTATCGTTTCTTGTTTAATAAAGTCAAATTCTGCAAATGTGGCTTATAGTTGGTGTTTAGTGGGCTTACCTGTTTCTCTGAATAGATTTTTTGTAAAATTATTTTAGTATCTGTATTTGGCACTTATTATAGCCCTGTTGAGATTAGTCTCTGCTTGCAATTTATTTATATACGTAGAGGGTGGAAGTTTCTTCATAAAGAAACATCTTTGCTGCCTTTTCTATCCTCCTTTTATTTTGACACACTTTTGACCACCGTGCTTTTAGTGTATATTCAGGTTTTGTTTTCGTAGGTTTCGTCTTGGGGACAGTGTGATTAGCTGCTTTAGTTAGAATAAATACCAAAACTTTGGTATGTGTGTGGCGTCATTGTTTAACCTTTGAGTGTTAAATTAGAGTTTCATCATTGAGCTTATTGTTAAACACAGTCCAATTTGCTTTAGAATTAATGTAATGGGGTCTGTGTGGCTGAACTGCAGCAGGCTCATTTATTGTAGAAATAATTGCAAAGTAATCTGTGAAAAGGTGATCAATTTTATTTATATAAATTTTATTCAATATATTTAGTGAAACAATTTGTAGGTCAATTGTGGGGAACTCTCCATTTTTGGGATCAAAGTAGATATTTAGATTAGGGGAAGTAGCAGTTGCCGATTCAGTATTATCTGATATGAAACTTTCAATGAATTTGGCTGCTTTATTTGCTTGATTATTTCCCCACAAAAAGCTATGTGTATTGACATCTCCACATATTGTTATGCCAGCAAAATGGAATTATTTACATAACTGAAGAAATTCGAAGCATTTACGGTTTGGCCATTAGGGTTGTAATTGCTTATTATATAAGTGTTGGTATTATTCAGCCATATTTTATTTCCAATTGTATCAATATCATTATGAAAAACTGGAAAATCTATTCCATAAAATTTGATATTATTATTTATTAATGTAGCTGCACCACCACCTTTTACTCTTAGATGACCTATTCTTTCTCAGGATAGTATGTCGTGGGATCTTTGTTTAGTGGATTTAAGTAAGTTGGGCTTCCTGAAAACAGGCTGTGTCGATAATATTTTATTCATGAAAGATACTAGGTCATTTAACCTATTTTCTGAAAGTGATGTTTTGTTCCATTTAAGTATTGAGATAGGTTGCTTTGCTGCTTTAATGTTCATTTGATTGTGTGTTGATGTTTAAATTTGCTAGGAGTAAAGCTAGATCCTTTTTTGCATGGCTAAACATGTAGTTGTGTAGGTACATATTTGCCAACTCATTTATTATTGTTGTCTTCTGTGGCTGTTGAAGATTCGTAGTTTCAACTATGTTAGAGTTCATTATGAAAAAGTGAATATTAGGTGTTAGCTCGTTTATTTGTTCATCAGACTCGTCATTAAATTGGGAGTTGGTTCCTAGTAATGCTTTTGTTTCAGTTCTATTTAGGATTGGTAGCTGGGAAAACCCCTTTTTATTTGACGACGAAGTCGGTTGGCTTTGCATTGGTTTGCAGTTTATGTATATTGGCTGATCGTTTTTGCAGTTTAGCATTTTTTTGGGATGAGCATTTTTACATTTACTGCAGGTTTGTAGGATTGCGTTGCATGAGTTTGGCGTGTCCAAGTTTTTGACCTTTTTGGTATCAGATTTTTTTTTGGCTTAAAGATTTTGTGTGATTTTATTTGTCCAAAGAGGAATGTCTGACCTTTTTTTTTTTTGAGCGTAAATAGGAATGACTTGCTTGACCAGTTGAATGATATCGACAACCGGGATTGGGTTGCCAGGTCTGTCAGAGAGACCTTCCTTTATCTTTTGATTTGGTATTCCTGGAGGAATGTTATACACAACTACTTTAGTTGGATTGTTAATTGGGATCCAATGTGTAGATTTAATGGCATACCAAGAACATATTTCAAGTTTAGTATTATCTTAGCCGACTTAGTATCTTGGAGAGCTATTAGCAATGATCGATCACGGTTGATTTTTAATGAGTACAGGGATTTTATTGATTTGAAAATTGCTACCCTTATTGTTGCTATATTTTTCTCAAAAGGGGATTTCAGGTGATATTTTTAGGTAAATCCTCCGGTTTGGGGAGGGGGAAGGGGATGAAAGGAGAAGTGAATTAGTTTTGATTGGTTAAGATTTTTTTTTGGAGCTCCTTGGCCCCCACCATTTGCCCCTAGCTCAATCATGGTGTCATTCAATGCTTTCGACTCATCAAGTGAGCTCATTGAATTACTTGACCAGCCAGATAGGGAGATTATAGTGCTTTTGGAATGGTTGGGGTAGGAAAGATCTTTAGCCGAACTGACCAGTCATGATAAAGAAACATAAGAGGGAAAACTCAATGAAGAAAACAGGTAAAACGAGACTTTGGCCATTAGCAAAAAGACAAGAAACCAAAACGATGCAGATATATAGGCGTCATTAAAAAATTAAAAACACATAAGAAACTACCACCAATGTTAACCTACAATTACTGCAACACACCACATAGGCTGCTGCTACTTGGGTACTATATTCAGCCTGTAACCTAGCTAATAGTAACAAACAAATGACGTTATTTAATATTTTTATTTAATAATTTTATTTAATATTATTCAGTTATTCAATCAATAATTCTCAGTCTTGTTTGAGAGTTCATACAGTAAACACCTTTATTGGATACAATCTGGATATAATGTAATTATACAGTAAAACTCAATCTTGATTCCCTATGGACTTCTCTTAATCAACCTTGAACTTAATGAACCTTGAACTTGAGTTCATGCAGTAAACACCTTTATTGATACCATCTGGATATAATCTCATTATACAGTAAGACTCAATCGTGATTCCCTATGGACTTCTCTTAACTGAACTTGGATTATTTAGTTATTTGATCTCCCTATGAACTTTTACTGAAAATATTTCCATAATCAGAACTTGAATTATTAGACAACTAATTATTAATTGTGAAAACATCTAAGTGATTGAGGTGTTATTTAATTGCATTCAAGATTGCTTATGTGCCTTACTTAAACTAAAATTGAGTAATTCTTTCTTTCCTTCAGTGTTGCCACTGCTTGACTCTCCCTGTCTGGTGTTTTCACTGCTTGACTCGAGTCCCAAAGCAACTATTATGATATGTCGAAACCAAAAAACTATTGTCCCGAGTGCCGACTGCTGGTAACCACAAATTCTGTCCAATGCGTGTCAGGATGCGGCCGTTGGTACCACGCGGGCGTCAATAAATGCGCCCAAATCGGACTAAAGGACCATTCCGGCGAATGGTTATGCATGGAGTGTCTTGCAAAAAAATACCCGTGACTCCGAAGTCGCAAGCATCTCAACCCCCACAAAAGCCTAGTGCGAAGAGACCTGTAAGAGGAAGCGGAATCGGCACCTCTTCACCACAAATTATTACGGGACCTAAAACTAACTCTGACATACCGAAAGGGACTAAGCCGTCTGTGGTAAGTGTAGACATTCCCAACTATGAATCCGAAACAACCCGTCTAAGTGAGAAAATTAAGACCCTTGATGCAAGTTTATTGGTATGTCAAGCAGAAAATCTAGAAATCCGGACAAGGCACTCAACGTTTCTCTCAGAAATGGAGGAAAAGAACAATCAAATTAAAGTGTTGACAGGCTGTTTGGAGGTTAAAGACTTTCTTATAGCCCAGCTGAAACAAGAACTCTCGGTGGCTATCGAAACCCGCCCTTGTGACCCTTCGCAAATCCCCCGTAACCAAGTTACCCAGTCAACGCAAACGGACAAAGATATCGCTGCTGCTAACCGAAATGCACCCATTGATAATAAAGTGCAAAACATAACATCTAGCCCAAGCCTAGCCCACGACTGTGCGATCTTGTCAGACTAAATGAATCCTGGTGATACGTCATCAACTAGTGCAAATGCACCCCCTCCGACGCTCGCAGAGAAAAGTGACGTAAGAACTCGTAAATACAACATGCTTTGCCAGTTCTTTGAACGAGGATGTTGCAGACTAAAGAAAAAGTGTCGGTTTTTGCATATATGCTTAAACTTCCGATCAAAATGTTGCAACAAAAATGATTGCAGTTTTGACCACATAGATTTGTGTAGTGTCTTAACTTGTAGCAACAGAGAATGTGTTTTCGCTCATGTCACTCCTGACTTTTGGAAAACAAGAGGGTTGTTTCAGAAAACAAGCTCCCCCTCCCTGAATACCCCTACTTTAGTATCCCCTTTTAGTTTCCCTCCCCCTCCCATACACACTTTTCCTCCACCTTTTCCCACCATGCATTGTAACAAATATTGTAGTCTTCCCCATGCACCAACAGCAGATGATGTTAATTCTCCTCCCTGGGGCCCTGTTCCAGCGTCCCTGTCCAAAGATAAAATTGTAAGAGCCACTCATCTCCCTTCCGCCGTCCTTTTTTAGTGCACCCCACTCATGCAAAAATTTCTCATCAAAGTTCATCAGGCACAGCTCAAAAATTGACAAACCCTTCCCGATCCCGAACTCTCCTCCCTTATCCTTTGCTACCTCCTCCCCTCCCCGCATACAGAAGTCCTATTTCCTCCCCCCTCACAGTATGCTGCCCTATACCCTCCCTATTCTGCCACAAACCAGCGATTTCTTGACGGACATGAATCACTATTCCCAACCAGGCCCCCTTTCCCAGCACCTTACGAAACCCCACCCCCAGCCCATTCGTTTTATCCCTCGTGCCTACCCTGTCAACGTGACTCAGGTCTGAGACTTTTTAATTGTCTTATAAGGAATCCTAATTGTTCTCCTCGTGCTTCATCCATATCATTGCCCGTCCCCCACCCCAAATTCCCAAGACAAATCCTTCTCTTACTCTAATAATTCACCTTTCGATGTTGACCCTAATAGTCATCCCATAAAAGTCAAATGTGCTCCCTTGGTCCCCTGTTCTGACTACATTAATCTGGCCCCCGCTAAGAATCCCACCACACCCCATGTACCATTTGTAATTTAAATAAAGTTAAGTGTAAAAATGGTACCTTTGCAGGTCGTTTTAAATTTCCCACACTTTTGTTAAGCAACACTGAAAGTCTTAATTTTGAAAAACTTAATGAATTAGACTCCTTTTCTAAAATATATAGATCAGACATAATCGATATAACTGAAGTACAAGCTCAAAATACACACATGTTAAAAATGAATAATTTCACCCAGTTTATTAAACTCAGACCCGAAACCCACCCTCTGGGTAAGAAAGGGGGTGGAATTCTTTTCTTTGTCCGTAATGATTTTATCCTTCAGAAATATTAGTTCCTTGTCTTACTCCCTTTGATGAAATTTTGTGGGTTTGTGTTCGACCTAAAGTCTTACCACGTCCTTTCAGTTTGATTGTCCTGTGTTGTTTTTACTACTCTCCTGGGCAGAGAGCGGCTGAAAAAATTAATTTTATTGAAAAATTGCATGGCAGTGCCGACTATGTACTATCTAAATACCCAAATGCTGGAATTTTCCTCTTAGGTGATGCAAATGAATTAAAACTTGAGTCTACATGTAATACTTTTAGTCTAAAACAAATTGTTAAAGTCCCTACTACCAAAGGCAATTCTACTCTTGATTTAATATGCACCAATATGTCAAATTTCTACAGACCCGTCACCATTCTTCCCCCTCTCGAAGGTAGTTACCACTTTAGCCTACTCCTATCTCCACTAGCTACAGTTAAACATTCCTTTACTATTACTGAAACCGTCTTTAGACCTCTAATTGACTCAGGACTCTACAAATTTGGCTCTTGGATCACTAGTGAAAATTGGTCCCCTGTGTACCAAACAAATGATGTCAACTTCAAGGCTTTGTCCCTCCAAAATTTATTGAGGAGTAATTATGAAGCCCATTTTCCGGTGAAAAAAAAATAAAATATGCTCTACCGATAAACCTTACATTACCGCTACTTCTAAAAAAAAACCAATAAGGAAAAAAAATCAATTTGTTCAAATAAGGAAATATCACACAGGCTAATGATCTAAGAAAGTTCCTGAAGAGAAAATTGAGAAAGGCAGCTTCTGGGTATTACAATAGTAAGGTTAAGGATTTGTATTCAACAATGGTACAGGAAAATTAAAGAGATTTGCGGAAAAAACCCTGTTGAAGTTAATTTTCTTCTCCCTGAGCCCCCTTACAAGATAGCCAACGATTTGAACCTGCATCTTGCGTTCATAGTACAAAGTCTCCCCCCTTTCACTGGCTCAGTTCAAACTATTCCTCCCTCCACCCCTTTCCCCCAAATTTCTCCCTCTGATGTTATAAATAAAATCCAAAAGCTCAAAAAATCAAGTACTTGCCCATTAGACATCCCAATCGACTTGATTAAAGCCTTTTCAGACACAGTTGCTGGACCTTTATCTGACATTTTTAACCAAATTACAAAATCTGGTAAATTCCAAAGTTGCTGGAAACTAGGTTTTATAACACCCATCCCAAAGAAATCTTCCAGTCTGACTATAACCAACATGCGTCCTATTACACTCACTCCAGTTTTTTCTAAGCTTTACTGAGGGTTCCTTTGTGACTGCTTAAAATTAAAATTATACCACGCATTGACATCCGACAGTTTGGTAATTTAAGAAAAACCTCCACCACCCATTACCTTGTACACTTGATTCACACGATCCTAAGTGAACTAGAGAAACCAAATGTTTGGCTAAACCTGGTTTTAGTCGATTTCCAAAAAGCGTTTGACTTAGTTGACCACACTATCCTAATTCGTTTACTACATGATAACTTTGAAATTGACCCACTATTAGTAAATATTGTTATATCGTTCCTTTCAGACATATCACAAGTTGTAAAATACAAAAATACCTTCTCTAACCCCCTCCCTAGGTACTGTGGAATACCTCAAGGAACCTTATTGGGACCACTATTATTTCTTGTCATGATTAACGAAATTGGCAAGGAATTCCCCCAAAGATGGAAATATGTTGATGACTTGTCGATCCTTGAAGTATGTCATAGGAATATTAAAAGTGACCCCGTTGAAATCCTAACCCAATGTTCGGATGAATCCAAGAATCTATCAACTTCTTGAAATCTACTCCTGCTTTTTGCGATCCGATCCCAAGCGAAATGCTAGTGAAACATGTTAAGCTTCTTGGTGTCACAATTTCTAAGGATCTTAAGTGGGACACACATGTTTCCAACATTGTTAAACAAGCAAATGTTTCACTATCCATTTTTAAGCTACTAAACAAATTTAATTGTCCAAAGATAGATTCCCTCCGTGTTTACTTATCCTTTATCAGGCCGTCATTGGAATATGCATGTCCGGTCTGGCATTCGCAACTTTCAAATGAACTTAGTGACAGAATCGAGTCGGTCCAAAAGCGTTCGCTCAGGATCATTTACAAAGAAGGCAAAATTCCATACTCCTTCCTCCTTAAAGCTGCGCGCATTACCACCTTAAAAGAAAGGAGGGAAAAAATTTGCCTGCTTTTCGCTAAATCAGTCATTTCCAATCCCCGTACTGAGGACTTGACTCCCTGATTTTCACAATCCCATTAGACTCCGACTCCCCCGGTCAGCCTCCTTAGCAATCCCAACTTACTCTCCGGTCCATGCTGTTGCAGAAAGGTTTCGCAAAAGTTTTATACCCTTTATTCTGGAAAACCTTAATAATAATTCGTGATTGTGTAATTGCCAAATTCCCCTTTTCCTCTATTGCCGTTTTTATTCTTTTTTTATTTACTGCAATGTTTTTGTAATTTAATTGTTAAGTTTACTGATTTGCCCTTTATCTTTGATGATTTTGCTTTTTTAATTCCTTTTAATTTTAAGTGTTTGACTTAATGTACTGTTTTGATTTTTTTTTTTTTTTAGCTTTTACTTGACATATAAAGCGAATTCGGCTCTATAGAGCTTGTGATAGTCTTTTGCAAATAAATATTATCTTATCTTATCTAATATCAAAGATTTTCGGGAATATAACAGTACAATACAATATGAACCAATAAATAATATTAATATTAAACGGTATTTAACTTGCAATACTTTTAACAGCAAAAATGGCGATACTTAATGTAATATCAAGGAATTACGGGTATATAGTGACACAATAAGATACGAACCAAAAGGGCACGATATTCAATTTCTGATGCAGTTGGAAGTAACAAAAGGGCGTTACTCAATCCAATATTGAGGATTTCTGAAAATAAAATGACACTATACGAGCCAGCAGCTAATTCAATACAGCAATATATTCAACCTGCTATAGAGTCACCAACAAAAAATATTGAGTAACGCAATATCTCCCCCATGATTATAGAACTTTCTTCAACACGAATTCACAAAGACTATAGGTGAAAAAGCAAACAACCAAATTTATCAACACATGGGAACAGTAGGCTCTTATTGGATTAGCTTGATTATGGAGCCACACAGAGCTCGGTGCCCAGAGTCGTAAACCAAATATCCGTCCCTTTGATATTCTTTGTCATAATTCACAGCAAATTCTACTAATTTGTAATAACATAATTTCTATCCTGGCCGATTAAATAAATAGAGCACATTAGCTAAAACTTACTAGAATATGTTTTGGAGTTAGATCTTTTTTATACTTTAATATGTTTGTTTTTTTCTCTTTTGCCTAAATCTTCAATATGGACAAACTTTTTTTTTAGGCAGACCCAAGAGTAGAAGAAGGTGAAGAATTTGACGAACTGGAAAGCAACAGCTCTGAAGCCGAGGACATCAATAATAGTAACAGTGGTGATGCTTCTGTAAGTGGCTGTTTGTTTTTTTGCTACCGATGGTTGTAAAAACTGTAGTTTAAGCATGTTATTAAATTAACCCGGATTTAGGTTGACTGGGTAGCATGATATGTTGCAGCAGTCTTTGGTTAGCTTTGCAGACTGAAATTTCTTGAAAGCAGTACTTTGGTTTCGTTTCTTCCATGCTGTGTAATGTTGCTGCTACTGCAGATTTGGTTGGGCTGAAGATCAGTAAGGATAAAACCAAAATTCTGACAAATTCTGAGGATGTACTCACAAGGGGCATCTCTATCGACAACTCCCGTTTAGAGGTCGTTGACCAGTTCAAGTACCTGGGATCCCTCATCGACATTTCCGGCGGCTGCAGTACGGAAGTCCAGAGCAGAATATCATCAGCATCGATAGTCTTTGCTCAACTTAGGAAGAACCTGTGGAGACAAAGAGACGTCCTACTAAAAACAAAAATCCAGATCTTTGAAGCAACCGTCCGCTCCGTACTCCTTTACGGATGCGAGACATGGCCCCTGAAAGCAGCGGATGTTCATGCTCTCAAAGTATTCGACCACTCCTGCCTGAGACAAATCCTCGGTGTCTCCCTCCGAGACAGAATTAGCAACGTCGAAATTCGTAGACGATGCCACCAGAAGCATGACATTGAAGCCCTAATAAAAAAACGCCGCCTAACTTGGTTTGGCCATGTTTGTCGGAGGTCAGATGACACCCTCACTAAAAAGGCGCTATACTGCAAACCCCTCGCACACTGGAAGAAGAAGCGAGGTGGACAAGTCAAGACCTGGCTTAACACACTCAAGGCGGACCTAGAGCCGATTGGTGGTTTCCGACGACACGGCCGAAGATGGGACAAGCAGTGGCTTGAAATATGTGCACCACACACACACGACCGAGCGGCTTGGCACTCAACCGTCTGCCAGATCATAGCGCCAGGGAGAGCTGAAGAGCTTGTGTCCTGAAACAAGTACAAGTAAGTACAATCGCCTAAAAATTTTAAAATGGTTTGCCCCAAGAAGATTTTTTTTTCAGAAACAAAAATGAGATTTTTCTTGAAGATGTTTCTAAAAATATTCTATTTCTTCTTAAGGCCAACCTTTTTTTTATTTCCTGAAACACAATCAGTATTGTTACTTTTAAAATGGCATGTGGACAAGCTAATTTTGTATTAAATTACCTTAAACCATAAAACCTAACCCAATCTATTTTGTCATTTCTTAAAACACTGCAGGTACTAGAATGCAGGTGCTAGAATGTGTTACCTTGGCTCTAAATAAAACTCCTGTTTTTTGTTTCTGATATATTTGATTGCGAAAACAATTTGATTTTACGTTTATTACCGAGTGATTGCCGCATGGCTGCTTTACTGATAGTTGCAAAACAGTATCATCGTGTTGCATTATTATTCATATTCGCTGTGTAGCCAGTTCCTTGAATATTTTTTTCTTCCTTCAAATGGATCGCGGATGCATAAAAGGCTAGACAATAAGCTTGAGCATGTAGCCCCTTTAGATTAAGATGCCATGCCTACTTGTCTCTCTTTGTGATAAAGGAGAAATCTCCCAATAATGTAAATTTAAGCCTGCTTGTGGAAGGACTGTAAAAGTCAGGACGCCTTCAAAAATCGTCGTATGGAAGGACTTCTACAAAAATCGTCATTCTTGTGTCCCATGGGTCTGGGGCACTTGCCCCATAATTTTGGAGCTGATTGGTGAAAAAAAAGCCCGCCTAACTTCCTGCAGAAAGCTGGGGGCAGAAAGCGACGTTAAAAAAAAACTAGAGGCCTACTTTGTGACCCAATCATGCAGGTTGACAATTCTTGTATGATGCAGATTCAAAACGTTTACCACATACCTATTCTTCCATAAAAATTTAGGCAGAGGTGGGGGTGGGTGGATGAGTGTGTTGGATTATTTTGTTTTTCCAATAATACAGAATTAAATCTGTGCGTGATTCCAGTTCAAACAAAGTGTGATATGCCTATCATGTGTGATAAGTGTGATATGCTTAAGTGTTGACAGTGAGAGGGACTGGGGAGCGCGGTATTCGAGGATCTGGGTCCCAATATGCGTCTCCAATGACAAAATGAAAAGTCCTTACGTGATTCGCGGTTCAAACGAGACATAACATGCCTCCCTTTTTCTGGTAGACAGTTGACTAAAATAGGGGAGGGGGTTGGAGGGGTGATTGGCCCACTTCATGCGTTAAATCGTTTACACTGAAAATTAATGCCCATTTTTTTTCTATTTTGGTCTTTCAATCATACTGATTCAAAATCCTTACATTGTAATGGTTCAAACAAGGCATAATATGCCCTTTTCATTTTATAAGTCTTCAGGGGTGTTGGAGGGGATGTAATAGCGTGATTCTAGGTGAAACAAGGTACAACATGCCTACCTTTCGGCTTGAATTTGGTGTCGGGTGGCGACGGCTACTGGATGCCCTAAATAACACGGACTATTTGAGAGCCATCAGCCCTATTCACGTCCTCCAATCATGGAGATTGAAAATCTTTTGAAGATTTCGGCTCATAAAAGGTGCAACACGTCTACCCTTGTGCTAAAAAGCTGGTGTTTGGAGGAATAAGAGGTTTTTGGAGAGTCTCTGGCTCACGTTGGTTCTCCAGTTATGGTAATCAGAAATTATTGTGCGACTCTTGTTCAAACAAGATGACTGGTAAAAAGATTCTTGTAAAAATATGGCTTTAGATGGGGCGGGGGGATGTTTTAAACACCACTTGCCTGCTTTATGTCCCCAACGACATAGATTTAAGTTTCTTGTAAGAACTATTTTAAACAAGGTACGACATGCCTGTCTATTTGCAGCTAAATTGGATGAGGGAGGGTTGGCAATGGGGCCACAGACCCACTCTGTGCCTCCAATAATGCAGACCGAAAAAAAATGATTAGAGCTCAAACGCTGTATCACAGGCCGAGTTTTATAGCCAGTGGGCTAGAGAGACTATGGTCTGACTAGTTCTCGAATCGTACTGCTTCAAAAAGCTTGCATAATTGTGGTTAAAATAGGTTGCACAGTGTCTACCTTTCTGCTAAAAAGCTTGATGTCTTGAGGACAGTGGATATGTTAGAAGCACTCATGTAATTCTGGTTCAAGTAAGTTTCAAAATGCCTTCCTCTTTCCTTGAAAGTTGACATTGAGAGGTTGGGGATGCTGGAGGTGCAGTGGGTCCTTATTTTGCCTCATATTGTACTCATTTAAAACCAAAAACTTTCAGTGGTTTGAAATCGATATTTAATATAATACAGATTGAAAATCGATACCGTAGATTGAAAAATCAGATTTGTTTTATTTTGTAACGTATCGATAAAACTTCTTATTAATTGTATCTAATAGACCTCTATATTCACTTTTAGCTGCATGAAGTATATTAAGACTTTATTCAATATCTTGACAGGTTTACTCTAGGACAGTCTCAAGCTTGTCACCTTGCTTTAGCATTGTCAACAGCAATAGTAACAATGATATAACGAATCCTTTACTTCAAATAAGCAATGTTTAGTATTTTAATTTCTCACACTACATCAATTACATAATCCCGTTGAATGAAGTTTAACAGTCGCACATTATACGTGCACAACCAAGTTTACAAAGTTTATATCTTTTTTTCCGCAGAAGCAGGATCACACAAAGGTTATCAATATATATCATTGGATGCATGAAGCGGGCTGATACCCCTTCAACATCCTTTTGTCCCTGTCCCATCTAACTTTCTACCAGAAAGGTAGGGGACATTACAACTTGTTCGAACTGAAATCACATAAGGGTTTTGAATTGGTTTAATTGCAGGAGCAAAGTAATCCAGAAACCCTTGCTATACCCTCGCCAAGTTTTGACCACAAAGGTTGACATGCTGCACCTTGTTTGAACTGGAATCGTACAAGGACTTTCAATCTATGCTATTGAAGGTTAAAATGGGCCTGATACCAATCCAACATCCTTGTTACTTCCATTTTTAGCTTTTTAGCAGAAGTTTAGCCATGTTTCAACTTGAGCAAATAAAAAAAATTAAATGATGTAAACTATATGATTTGATAGACAAAATGAATCTGGGGCCCCTCTGAAACCACCCACCCATATTCCCATCAACTTCTAGCAGAAACGTGGGCACTTTGCTCATTGTTTAAAATTAAATAAAAAAATCTTTTTTTTAAACTGAAAGTAAGGAGCGACATTAAACCTTAAAACGAACAGAAATTATTCCGTATTTGAAAGGGACTGTCCCCTCCTCAACGCCCCGCTCTTAACATTAAAGTTTTTTATTGTTTTAAAATGTACAGTTATGAGAAAGAGTCAGATTATAGCGTAAAGAGCGGGGCATTGAGGAGGGTAGAGTCCCTGTCATATACGGAATAATTTCTGTTCATTTTAAGTTTTAATGCCTTAAAACTTACTTTCAGTTAAAAAAACCTGTTTTTTTATTTAATTTCTGAACGTTTTTGAACTAATGCAGTTGTTGATTTTAGATCACCGTAGATGAATAATTAAAACGAAAATTGCATATTAACTTTACTTTTTTTGGCTAAATGGTTTTCTCAAAGTTTAAATCGAACGATTTTAAGGAAAAAGGGGCGGGGAGGGGGTGTAGTTGCCCTCTATTTTTTGGTTACTTCAAAACCTCTAGAACTTTTAACTTTATTTACGAACATTTTTATTAGTAATAAATATACGTAACTTACAAATTGACTTTCGTAACAAACTTCTATATTCGTATATTTTTATTCCGTATATGGGAGGGGGCTTGTCCCCTCATCAATACCTCGCTCTTTACAGTAAAGTTCGAATTTTGTTCCAATTCTTGAAGAATGACCCCTGAACCACAAAGGCCGTTTAATTAGAATAGATAGCTCTTGTGAAATTACTAAAAATACTTTAGCGTAAAGAGCGAGGTATTGAGAAGGGGACGAACCTCCTCATATACGTAATTATTTCTGTTTTTTTAAGTTCTAATGTTGCTCCTTATTTTCAGTTGAAAAACTTGTTTTTTTAATTTAATTTCTAAATGTTTTATAATTAATGAAGATTTGATTCTGGCTAACCGTACATGAATAATTAAAACGAATTTTACATATTAATTTTACTTTATTGGCTAAACGGCTTTCTCAAAGTTTTGATCGGACGATTTTTAGAAAAAAGGCTCGGGGGAGGGGGCCTAGTTGCCCTCCAATTTTCTGTTTACTTAAAAAGGCCACTAACTTTCAATTTTATTCACGAGTGTTTTTTTTAGTAATAAATATATGTAACTTATAATTAACTTATATAACGAACCTCTATATTCGTATATTTTTATTACGTACACCCCAACACCTAGTTGGTGGGGCGCTTCGCGCTCCCCCAAGCCCCCCCCCCCCCGCGCGCGTAAATCGTTACGCGCCATATTATTTACGCGCCATTGTAGTTGTGTCCCTGTGTCCCACCTGTGAATAGATATATATATATATATATATATATATATATATATATATATATATATATATATATATATATATATATATATATGTTGCATATAAATAGATTGTCAGGTTTACTGACTCTTGAACATGCAACATATAATTGTCCATGGGAAAAACAATCCGTATTCAGATCTATACCTCATTATTCTAATGATGTGTCCCTATGTCCCGGTCGTCATTTATATTCCCTGTGTCCCGGTCGTCATTTGTGTCCTGGTGTCCCAGTTTGTAATTTCTCTTTGAGTGTCCCGGTCGTCATTTATATTCCCTGTGTCCCGGTGTCCTGGTCGTCATTTGTGTCCCGGTGTCTCGGTCTGTAATTTCTATTCGAACAATCCCTGTGTCCCGGTCGTCATTTATATATCCCGCCTGTGCCCCCGGCGTCCCCGTTGTAGTTGTGTCCCTGTGTTCCCTTGGGAAAAGAGTACTGTTTTTAGAACTCCAGAATTTTTATTCTTTTTCTTTTTTTACAGATTCAGTGTCTGTTTAGAAGTCACTTGGAGCATAATTTACCCGAAAATTTGGCAACAGTTGGAGTCCTGCGTGAAAATTACGAGAACGAGCAGAGGAAATGGCCACAGCTTGGTCAGATCAATATAACCATAGCTAAAGAATCCTTCTTAGCCGAAGCTAATCCAAATTATGCATTTGATCTGGACATAAAATCAACTAGAAAGCATCCCTTACGAGTTTTACCTCAAAAACCAGTAAAAAACGTGTCCGAATTGAACGTGAAACCTCAGATCTTAAAACACTGTGGGAATTTAAATAAACTACAGCTAGAATTGTTCACGTTATTTAACCAGTATTTAGATCTGCATTATCCAGAAAGAAGTAATGAAAATGGTGAAGATATACGTTTTACGTATTGTTTTCATGCCCTGAATCATCTTCTCAAATCTCGAAGCACGGTTTTGCACCATAATGAAAAATTGAAGAAAGGGAATTACTTGGATGTTCCAGATTCTTTTAGAGATCAAGGTCTGGTTAGACCTAAGGTTCTGATTGTTTTGCCTTTCAAGGAGTCTGCTTTAAGGTAGTACAATACAGCAAATTAGCTATTGTTTGTGTCATAAAGTCAAATTGCGAAGTTCGGCCTAAAAACGAACTTTTGAAGTTTCATATCGCCTGTCTGTAAATATTGTCATATCGCTCTCTCAGTAGTTTAGTCTGTTCGCAGCGCGCTCACATTAACTGGTTACATGTGGGGAGGGAGCGGGCAGGGGGTTGTATCAGCTAGTGAATGCGTCCAGCGGTAAAAATTTTGAGGTCTTGATATTTAAGCTACAAATAAAAGTAGCAAGCAAACTCATCAGCTTAACAAAAAATAAATTTAGTGGAAGTATTATACGATTACGTACTAATTATGAATATATTTAGAAATATCTTTGTTTTATTTATTCAAAATCATGAAAGTTCATCAGTTTCAGTGCAGTCTTTGAATTTTCAGTGCAGTCTTAGAATTAATTACAAAATAAAAGAGAGATATAAAACTTAATTCATAACTCTCTCTTTCTCTCTCTCTCTCTCTCTCTCTCTCTCTCTCTCTCTCTCTCTCTCTCTCTCTCTCTCTCTCTCTCTCTCTCTCTCTCTCTCTCTCTCTCTCTCTCTCTCTCTCTCTCTCTATCTCTCCCTCTCTCTCTCCCTCTCTCTCTTTCTCTCTCTCTTTCTCTCGTTTTGATCTTATTTCCGCAATATCCTTAAGATTTACATTTTACATTCATTTTTGAATGATTTTATGTACTCCTCCTTAATTCTATTCTTTCTATACTTCTTCTTCCAGTTGGCTATTTCCCAATCCCTGCTAACCAGCGATTAAGCTCTTTCGATTTTTGTCAGTTTCTTCTTCTTCCTCTTTGTCTATATCCAAGACTTTTCTAGTTATGTAGCATTCAAGTAATTATTGAGTGATACATAGAACCCTTAACCGATTTGGTCAAAAATATCAGAATAGTTGTATCCATAAGGTCAGCGGATTTTTAGCTGTAAATTAGATAATATTCTTTATTTTTTCCCTAGGACTGTAAAAATTGTATCTGATATTTTACTCGGTGGTGATACTGGAGGAAGTGTTATTAACAAAAAGCGGTTTCTTGATGAATTTGGTGAAGATGGAGAAGGCAAAAATCTAAAGAAAAACATCCACAAGCCAGAGGATTATCAGGAAACTTTTAAAGGGAATACTGACGATTCTTTTAGAATAGGGATGGCAATTACAAAAAAATCTTTAAAGGTGAGACTCAGCTTTAATCTCAGTGCTTCTCCATAGTCCATGGGTGGTAAATCGATTTTTTTTTTTTTTTTTTTTTTTTTTTTTTTTTTTTTTTTTTTTTTTTTTTTTTTTTGCTAAAATATCTCTTGCTTATCAAAACAGGACTTAAATGCCGGAAAAATTGACATTCATCAATAGTGTTTTTTTTTTAATTAGATTCTATCATTTTTTCAAGTTAAAATTTTTGCTCAATAACATTCTGGCTCTGTTTGGGGCCGAAATTATAGAATCTGGCAGTTGTCTGTGGCGTGATCTGTTTTGTTGATTCAAAAGGGCTCTAAGAATTTTAAAGCTAGAAATTGCGCTACGGGATATATTATACGGGATACGCTCATATTTTGTCGATAAAAGTTTTAGGGTTCTTACACATATTGAATTTGTTTCTTGAAATTCCATTAAGACGGCACCTCTTTTTGGCGAAGTTCAATTTTATTTCCAAAATTATGTAAAATTTTATATGCTATAATAAATGCATAAAGTTAATAAAAAAGTTAAAGAGATAAAAACTGGTCAAAAGAAGGGGGACAAAAATAAGTGAATAAACACAAAAAAGAGAATGAAATATAAAATATATAAAAATTAAAAGAGAAACTAAAAAACCGAGGGGGGGAGACAAGCAAATAAGAGCAACAACCTGGGCAGCAACATCATCCTATACAAAAAGAGAAAAAAGAGAAAAACCGGTGGGATATTTTATTCATTTTTTCTGTGATGAATGACAAAATTTTTTTCATATCTTGAAGTAACGGAGCGAATGGGTGACAAATTAGTAATGAGCTCAGAAACAGCTTAAGGCGGCCGTAATTTGAATGAGGAGTGACGTTTTGGGAAAATACTCGTCGTCCGAGCGTTTGTCATTGCATTTATCTCAAAGCGAAGACACATCAAAACGCTCCTTCGCTCTAGGGTTTCAGAACTCACTTTTTTAGGAGAAGAGAGTATGGCACCTTGCCTTCTTTGAAAATTCTTCGCAAGGCTCTTTTTTGCACTGATTCAATTTTCTTCTAATTCTTCGCAAAAGATACCAGGATGCCAAACAGGAAAAGTATATATGAGATGCGGGCGGACAAAAGACGTGTAAATCCTTAAGGAGTGGGAAGGAGGGTGCTAAATCTTTTTAGGAGCTTAAGGAGGGCGATAGACACATTAGCTCTATGGATGATGTCTTTAATGTGGATTAAATAAAAAAAACAAGTTTTTTTTAAATGAAAGTAAGGAGCGACATTAAAAATTTAAACGAACAGAAATTACTCCGTATATGAAAGGGGCTTTTCTTCCTCAACGCCTCCCTCTGTACGCTAAAGTTTGACTCTTTCTCTTAGCTCTACTTTTTTTAAAAGGAAAAAACTTTAGCGTAAAGAGCGGGGCGTTGAGGAAGAAAAGCCCGTTTAATATATGGAGTAATTTCTGTTCGTTTTAAGTTTTAATGTCGCTCCTTACTTTCATTTAAAAAAAACTTGTTTTTTTATTCAATTTCTGGACGTTTTTTAATTCATGGATGTTTTGATCTTGGCTCTCCGCACATAAATAATTAAAACGAAATTTGCATATTAATTTTCTTTTTGTCTAAATGGCTTTCTCATAGTTTTAATCGGAATATTTTGAGAAAAAAGGAGAGAGGGAGGAAGCCTAGCTGCCCTCTAATTTTTTGATTACTTAAAAAGGTAACTAGAACTTTTAATTGTTTTACGAACATTTTCATTAGTAAAAAATATATGTAATTTACGAATTTATTTACGTAACGAACTTCTATGTTCGTATATTTTTATTGCGTATATGAGGGAGTTCACCCCTCGTCGATACCTCGCTCTTTACACTAAAGCTTAAATTCTGTCCCAATTTCTTAAGAATGACCCTTGAATCACAAAGGCCATTGAAAAAATAGTTGAAATTACTAAATAAAAGCGAGGTATTACGAGGAGGTAAACCCCTCATATGCGCAATAATTTCTCCTCGTTTTAAGTTTTAGTGCTGCTCCTCACTTTCAGTAGAAAAAACTTCTCATATTTATTTTTTCCTTGTTTTTTTAAATAATGCAAAAACAAATCCGGTGACATTTTGGAAAAAGTGAGTGTGGGAGGGGGCCTAGGTGCCCTCCAATTTTTTTGGTCACTTAAAAAGGGCACTAGAACTTTTAATTTCCGTTAGAATGAGCCCTCCCGCGACATTCTAGGACGACTGGGTCGATACTATCAGCCCTGGGAAAAAAAACAAACAAAAAAACAAATAAACACGCATCCGTGACTTGTCTTCTGGCAAAAAATGCGAAATTCCACATTTTTGTAGATAGGAGCTTGAAACTTCTATAATAAGGTTCTCTGATACGCTGAATCTGATGGTGTGATTTTCGTTAAGATTGTATGACTTTTAGGGGGTGTTTTCCCCTATTTTCTAAAATGAGGCAAATTTTCTCAGGCTCGTAACTTTTGATAGGCCAGACTAATCTTGATGAAAGTTATATATTTGAAATCAGCATTAAAATGCGATTTTTTTTATGTAGCTATTGGTATAAAAATTCCAGTTTTTAGAGTTTTGGTTACTATTGAGCCGGGTCGCTCCTTACTACAGTTCGTTACCACGAACTGTTTGATATCCTACTTTAAGTTTGAAGAAATTGTGACACCAAGTATTTTAAATGAGGACACAGAAATTTCAGGAGGGATAGGATTAAAAGAATGGGTTAGTATTTGAGGGAACAAATCGTCATTGTCATGGGCTTGTCATGGTCATGGAGAGGGGCTTATTGTCATGTCTACGTCCATGGCCTCGTCTCTAATTTCATTGAGGATACTCATTTGGTCGCTTATTAAATTTTTATTATGTAGCTATTGGTATCAAAATTCCATTTTTTAGAGTTCTGGTTACTATTGAGCCGGGTCGCTCCTTACTACAGTTCGTTACCACGAACTGTTTGATATCCCACTTTAAGTTTGAAGAAATTGTGACACCAAGTATTTTAAATGAGGACACAGAAATTTCAGGAGGGATAGGATTAATAGAATGGGTTAGGATTTGAGGGAACAAATCGTCGTTGTCATGGACTTGTCATGGTCATGGAGAGGGGCTTATTGTCATGTCTACGTCCATGGCCTCGTCTCTAATTTCATTGAGGATACTCATTTGGTCGCTTATTAAATTTCTGAAGCAAGTTTTAGCAACCATTAGATCATCAACAAATTCCATTGGTCAGAAAATTCCTTCACGAGGCTGTTAATCATGATTAAAAAAAGGAGGGGATCTAGGAGAGTACCTCGGGGTATGGTATTGTAGACAGGGAGATGATTTGAATAATGATTCTGGTATTTGACAACGTGCGATCTATTTGTTAAGAAGGAGGTAACCAATTTCACCAGTAAGGGATCAATATTGAACTCACTGACAAGTTTTTCAATAAAAATATTGTGGATAACAAGGTCAAATGCTTTTTGAAAGTCAATGGAAATTAAATTTAGCCAGGAATCAGGCTTTTCAAGAACTTTTTCGATGTGGTCAATAAGAGAAACGAGGTAGTTGGAAATAGAAGTGGATTTCAGGCTCCCGAATTTTCTCAGATCAGTAGGAGGTATGATTTTTTTTTTAGCGAATCTGCGAGGAATTCTTCATAAAGTTTCGAGATTATAGGAGTAAGAGTAATAGGATGAACACCTTCAAAACCTGGCTTTCCATTTTTCTTTTTCAAAGAGATTATGAAACCCTGTTTCCAAATTTTTAGAATTCACCCAGACTCAGTAATCTTGTTAAACAGGAAAGACAAGGGCTTAGAAAGGAATTCAGCAATGGCAATAATAAGAGAAAGTTGGATGTTCAAAGGACAGAAACTTGTATTTCTTAGTTTTTCAGTTCTTCTTTCTATCTCGGACGAGGAAGCAGTAGGAAAAGAAGGGGATAGGGCTCCTGTTGTTAATTGATCGGACAATGATGGAATGCTCTGGACCATGGAAGCGAGGAGTTTATTTAAACTGTCTTCAGTTACATCAGGGGACTCGGGTAAATTGAAGTTAAGCCGCTCAGGCGTCCTGCCACAATGGCACTTGGTATTAACCAAGTGACATATAGCAATCGCAAATTCTGTCGGTCTGTCTGTCGGTCGGTCCCGGTTTTGCTACTTTAGCCACTTCCAGGTAAGCTAGGACGATGAAATTTGGCAGGCGTATCAGGGATCGGAGCAGATTAAATTAGAAATAGTCTTTTTCCCGATTTGACCATCTGGGGAGGGGAGTAGGGGGCCCGTTAATTCGGAAAAAAATAGAAAAAATGAAGTATTTTTAAATTACGAACGGTTGATCAGATCTTAATGAAATTTGATTTTTGGAAGGATATCGTGTCTCAGAGCTCTTATTTTAAATCTCGACCGGATCTGGTGACATTGGGGGGGGGAGTTGGAAGGGGGAAACCTAAAATCTTGGAGAACACTTAGATTGGAGGGATCGGGATGAAACTTAGTGGGAAAAATAAACCGAAGTCTTAGATACGTGATTTAAATAATTGGAAAGGATCCGCTCTATTAGGGGGGGGGGGTTAATTCTGAAAAATTAGAAAAAATTACGTATTTTTAACTTACGAAGGAGTGATCAGATCTTCATGAAACTTCATATTTAGAAGGACCTCGTAACTGAGATCTCTTATTTTAAATCTCAACAGGATCCAGGGTCGTTGGGGGGGGGGCAGTTAGAGGGGGGGAATCTTAGAAAATACTTAAAGCGGAGAGATCAGGATGAAACTGGATGGGAAGAATAAAAACCTGTCTACGATACGTGACTGACATAACCGGACTGGATCTGCTCTCTTTGGTGGAGTTGGGGGTAATTTGGAAAAATGAGGCATTTGTAACTTACGAAAGGGTGTCCAGATCTTAATGAAATTTGATATTTAGAAGGATCTTGTGCTTTAAAGCTCTAATTTTAAATTTCTACCAGATCCTGTGACATTGGGGGAGTTGGAGAGGGAAACCGGAATTCTTGGAAATCGTGAAAATTGGGGTATTTTTATCTTACGAATAGATGATCGGATCTTAATGAAATTTGATATTTAGAAGGAATTCATGTCTCAGAGCTCTTATTTCAAATCCTGACCAGATCTTTTGACATTGGGGGGAGTTGGAGTGGGAAATCTTGGAAAACACTTGGAGTGGATGAATCGGGATGAAGCTTGGGGGATAGAATAAGCACATGTCCTTGATACGCGATTGACGTAACCGTACTTGATTCGCTCTCTTTGGGGGAGGCGTTCAGTGATTTGGCTAGTTTGATGCTTCTAGACGTGCTAGGACAATGAAAATTGGTAGGCGTGTCAGGGACCTGCACAAATTGACTTGATAAAGTCGTTTTCCCAGATTCAACCATTTGGCGGGCTAAAGGGAGAAGAAAAATTAGAAAAAATGAGGTATTTATAACTTACGAGTGGGTGATCGGATCTTAATGAATTTTGATATTTAGAAGGACATCATGACTCAGAGCTCTTATTTTAAATCCTGACCGGCATTAAGGTCTGATTTTCCTTTTAAATCAATCTATTGATTCTTAGAATTTTGTTAGAGCTCATACCGTATGAGCTCTTGGCTCTTAGCTCTTCCTGCCTCGTCACAAGTGCCACATGAGCTCTTAGCTCCTATTAACCTTGGAAAACCAATTTTTTGGCTTATTAGTGAACAATTTTTTGCCTTATTTTGTAGTACGATTGTGCCAATTTACGAATTTCTCCTTTAATTGATTTTCCTAGTTTATCAGCTTCATCCACTTTAACATTTCCTAGGTTATATGAAACCCGTAGTTTCAATTCCTCCCACAATGAGGCCGTCTAGTCGTACCTTAATGATGAATAAGGAAAGAGATGAGGTATTGATTGCTGCCAGGGACCGCCACCCTTATGAACCAGCAGGAACAACTTCCATAATATATACCTAGCCTAACGTTAGAAAATTTCGAAAGGGCTAAACTTACTCCTGAAATAAGGATAAATTTTTATATAAAACTATAAAATGGTAGTTTTTGAAAATAGTCTAAAAAAGCTCTTTGTCCACTCTCTATTCTGTCGTTAATTAGCTAAGATTATGTAATTCCCTGGTGCTATAACGCACTGGACAGTTTATAATTGAAAGGTGTTCCTTGTATTTCCAATTGTTCACCTTTTTTCTTCAGTTTAAAGCGACTTGCAGGAATTGGACAAAGATGGTGAGTGAACAAGATGGTGTATTTTCAGTGCTATTTGGATTGGAAGTTCGTTTTTCCCCCACCATGTTATTTAAGTAATGTTTAAAGATAAGCAATTTTTGGACTGATTGAGTAATGCTGTAAGAATGTGATAATGAATGTCATAGTTTAAGAAATACAATGCAACAAATTGAATGGATTGATCTCAATAACTAAAATAATGAAAAGGGAATGAAATGTGTTCTTGAAAAGTTAGACCAAGGGGGAGAGGGAGGCAGATTGATACATTGCAATACTCACGAATGCTATATTTTATACTCATACTCACCAAGAATTGCTCATTCCGAAACTATTCTACTTTTAGAAAGTAAGCAAATTGTATTGAAAACTTAAACGTTATTTTAAACGAACAGCAGTAGACTCAATTGACGCATGTTCTGACTTTATTCAGTTTAATTTAGTGTCATTCAATTGTAGGCGTAAATGGTGGTTTTAATTACCATAAGAGATAAGTTAGAGCTCCAACTATAGTATTCTCCCAATTGTAATTTTCTTTGATGTGTAATATATACATATATGTATAAAAGATGGGTAATAATCGTCATTAAACACGATTGCTACTTTATCAATCCTACAAATTCAAGTCTGTTTTATTTATTTGCAGCTTTATACGAATTTTTACAACTCTGACTTAATTATCGCTTCTCCGCTCGGTCTACGCATGATTATTGGAGCCGAAGGAGAAAAGGATAGAGATTTCGATTTTTTGACATCTGTAGAACTCCTTATTATTGACCAGTGTGATGTATTACTAATGCAAAACTGGGAGCATGTCCTACATCTCTTTTCCCATCTTCATTTGCAGCCACAGGACACACATGGAACAGACCTCTCACGTGTTAGAATGTATGTCCTTGACGGCCTTGCAAAATATTATCGACAAACTTTAGTATTTAGTTCTATGGTTCGACCTGAAATAAATGCATTAACAAACAAGCATTGTTTCAATTACTTTGGAAAAGGTTTTGTGTTTAATAAAATTGACAGTGGCACTGTTGGCCAAGTAGTAGTTCAGTTACCCCAAGCATTTCATAGAATTGAAGCTTCTTCTCCGCAGAATGCCACAGAGGCACGCTTCCAATATTTTATTGAAAAAATAGTGCCTCAGTTCAGAAATAGCTCCATGAAACATACTTTGATATTTGTGCCGTCGTACTTTGATTATGTAAAACTGAGAAATTACTTCAAGAAGGAGGAGGTGAATTTTACGCAAATTTGTGAATATACTGAAGTAAGTCGATTTAGTGTTTTTAAAGATCTCTATTGTTTTTGTCTTCGATATTTACATTCTCTTTCTTACCCTATTTTCTTCTTTAATTTTTCTTCAAAATTATTAGTTTAATATGAGCTTTTCTTTTCTAGTACTTTCACTTTAAACGGCCCCAATAAACAGCCTTGGGTAGAAATTTGACACTAACTTACTTCTTACTACTAGGAGTAGTAAAACTGCTTAATGCATGATAATATAGCTCAGGAAACTACTTCTTGGGGAGGGGTTAATTTGTACGGGTAATTATGGGTTTAAATGACCTTTGTAGACATATTGATGTGATTTCGATTATATGAAAAAAAGAGAACATTAAAGAAAGGCTGCTGTACACTGTATGTACGGCGATTGCACGGACAAGAGACAACATATGATAATCTCCAAAGGAGATCCGCAAGTAGCTGTTTACACCCTTGATGTAACGGATATATTTTGTTTTATAAAAGATAAGTTTACCAGTCAGAGTCAAACCATACTGTTTCTAGGTTAAATGTTATATTTCTCTGATGTGTTTCTTTTTCGGCGATTCCTGGTCGAAGGAATTTGGGATGGTGCTCATTCGATCGGAATCTGAAGTGTCCTTAGTATTTGATACGGTCACTACATAGGGCCCAGAATATTTAAACTGATTTTTGAAAACCAGAAGAATGTTAGGACCTCCTCTGCTCCCTCATTGTGATGGTCTGGTATTAGAATACCTCTGGGGATAGGTGAACCCCTTTTGGGTGAGCCTGTAAGCTCATCCAGATTTTACCCAGCTTCAAATGGGCTCGTAAAAAACTCTGGGGATAGTAAACATGAAGGGACGAAGGGTATGCGAAAGTGTGTGATGGCTGTCTCTCAACCCCCTCGTTGTACTTCCTGGCTAAAGGGCCATGAAACAAAAGTATTACAGTATAGACTATCAAATCTAATGCCGCATCCTTGGGAAAACGCTTTGGAACCTAAAATCTTGGAAAACGCTTAAAGTGGAGGGATCGGGATGAAACTTGGCGGGAAAAATAAGCAGAAGTCCTAGATACGTTGTTGACATAATCGGAACGGATCTGCTCTTTTTGGGGGAGTTGGTGTCGGGGGGGGGGTTAATTCTTAAAAATTGGAAAAAATGAGGTATTTTTAACTTACGAAGGAGTGATCGGATCTTAATGAAATTTGAAGTTTGGAAAGATATCGTGTCTCAGAGCTCTTATTTCAATCCCGACTGGATCCAGTGACATTGGGGTGAATTGAAGGGGGAACCTAAAATTTTGGAAAATGCTTAGAGTGGAGGGATCGGGATGAAACTTGGTGGGAAAAATAAGCAAAAGTCCTAGATACGTGATTGACATAACCGGAACGGATCCGCTCTCTTTGCGGGATTTGGGGGGGGGGAGGGTTAATTCTAAAAAAAATAGAAAAATGAGGTACTTTTAACTTACGAAGGAGTGATTGAATTTTAATGAAGTTTTATGTTTGGATGGATATCATATCTCAGAGCTCTTATTTTAAATCCTAACCGGATCCGGTGAAGGGGAGTTGGGGGGGGGGGGAACCTAAAATCTCGGAAAATACTTAGAGTGGAGGGATCGAGATGAAACTTGGTGAGGAAAATAAGCACAAGTCCTAGATGCGGGATTGACATAACTGAAACGGATCGGCTCTCTTTGGGAGAGTGGGAGGGGTTAATTCTAAAAAATTAGAAAATATGAGGTATTTTTAACTTACGAAAGAGTGATCGTATCTTAATGAAATTTCATATTTAGAAGGACCTCGAAACTCAGATCTCTTATTTTAAATTCCGACCGGATCCAGTGTCATTAGGGAGGGGGAGCGGAAATCTTGGAAAACGCTTAGAGCGGAGAGATCAGGATGAAACTTGGTGGAAATAATAAGCACAAGTCCAAGATAGGTGACTGACATAACCGGACCGGATCCGCTCTCTTTGGTGGAGTTGGGGGGGGGGGAGTAATTTGAAAAAATTTAAAAAAATTAGGTATTTGTACCTTACGAACGGGTGATAAGATCTTAATGAAATTTGATATCTAGAAGGACCTTATGATTTAGAACTCTCATTTTAAATCCCGACCAGATCCGGTGACATCTGCTCTCTTTGGTGGAGTTAGGTGGTGGGGTTCAGTGCTTTGGCGAGTTTGGTGCTTCAGGACGTGCTAGGACTTTAAAAATTGGTAGGCGTGTTAGGCAGCTGCACAAACTGACTTGATAAAGTCGTTTTCCCAGATTCGACCATCTGGGAGGCTGAAGGGAGAGGAAAAATTAGAAATATTGAAGTATTTTTAACTTACGTGTGGGTGATCGGATCTGAATTAATTTTGATATTTGGAAGGACCTCGTGACTCAGAGCTCTTATTTTAAATCCCGACCGGCATTAAGCCTCTGATTTTCCTTTTAAAGCAATCTAATGATTCTTAGAATTTTTCTAGAGCTCAAACCAATAAGCTCTTGGCTCTTCCGACCTCGTCACAAGCGCCATATGAACTCTTAGCTCTTGTTTTCTTTTTTTTTACCTTTAGCAACGAATGCCTGATTTTACTAAGAAGACTTACATCTCGTGACAATTAATGATATATATATATCTATTTATATCCTTTTATATCTATAATATGTCTAATTATGTGAATTTGATACCTAAGGTAATGAAACAGGGCTAATAGGAGCTGGCCTGTATTGTTGTGCTGAGCTGAATATGCTCAGTTTATTCTCTAATGCAATATATTCTTGAAAACATTAATTGATTTTTTGTCGCTGCTGACATAAAAGAGAGAGTGAATTATTACTTAAATAAATTGTCATTATTGAGGTGTATTTTCGCCTAACAGGGGCAACTTACCCGACTACTTCAAACTTCACCGTACGCTATGTGCCGTACATAATAACAAAATGCTGTTATCAGCTTTGTGTTATCTGAAATTCATGACCATAGGAACTCCTGTAAACTTTCAAGCTATTCACTGCAGTTAAGCAAAGGTAATCCCGGGGACAGTGATTGGTAATTGGTGTTGCCAAGATTGTCATCGTCATCTTATTCCTTGTCCTCTTACACATCTGTGATGTTTAATGTTAAGCACCTACACCCCTTTCCACTATTTGGTCCTTCCTCCATCCATCTGTCATGGTATGTTTTCTCCATAGCAAGTTGGCCCACGACATGTTGTCCCAATGCCCTATTGTCCTATTAATAGGTTGACCACCGAATTTCGCATTGGTTGAGTTATGCCGGGTTAAATTTCTTGTGGGAAGAATCTTACACCTGTTGAACTACTTCTGAATTGAGTTTTATATGGTTCAAGTTTATAGGGACCTTGTTTCTTGGATTCAAGATGTATAGCTGTAAATTCATACTATTGATATTGAAGTGATTTTTATTTTCCCCTGCTTAAAACCTTTTAATGGCCTTTCTTCTCATTCAGGGGCAGATATGAAATTAATGTAGAAGGAGGGGGCACCGATGCAAATTTTTCTCCCCTGTAGATATTTTTGCCCTTCCGACCCTGTAATTAGTGCGATTTTTGACCTTCTGGGGATGGGGCACGTGCGTCCTAGACCACCCCCTGGATCCACCCTGCCCTCATTGGCTGGTCCTGGCTGCACCTATGGACCAATCTAATTAAAGCTGATTTGATTATCCTGTTGGTTTTAAAGAAAGAGTTGAATCAATTTCTGACGTGACTAAATTTTTGAGTGAGAGGCTAGTAGAGAGAGTGCAGACTGAGCTAGATTTCAGAGCGTCAACTAGGTTACAATAGAAAAGAGAATACAGTTTGATAGTACAAATGAAAATGGAGGCAAAATATAGGGTTGTATGGTGTATCAACAATATGTAAGTTTGATTCAAAAGTCTAGTAAATAGCCATTGGGACTAGTCAAATTGCAATGTTGATATTACACAACTTGTAAGTTCTCGTTGTTGTTGTTGTTGTTTAGTTGACGTTTGAGCGAATCAACCGCTCGTATACGTGTGATCCTCTTTTGAAATCGGGCTTATGAAGCCACGTCACTTTGAAAAACACACAAATAACATTTTGGCACAGGCCACGTCAACACTTAAGATATCTTGGGAGAGTACTAGGACGTTGTACAGAGTGTTCTTGCTTAAATCACTGGCACTAGTATGTATATCACACCTCTATTCTGCTAATATTGCTTAAAATATCTGTGAAAAGAAACATACTCAGATTTAAATAAAGCTAAAATACAAGAATAAATAAATAGATAAAAAAGTCAATACAATAAAAATAGAAGTTAATGCAGTTGCTACAATTAAAACATCTATAAATGGAAACATTAATACGAAATAGAAAGGTCAATGCAATGAATATAAAAGTCAATACATTATAACTTAAAAAATTATAAATAAATATTAAAACAAATACTTAAAACATTATAAATAAAAAAAAAGAGAGAGAGAGAATGTTATGAAGATTACAACTCTTTATATACTTAGTCAACAACAACATAGTCTTTCTATGGACCCACTTAGGGGACTTAGCCTGACCTAGGATTGCTCTCATTGTAGAAGCACGAAAATGCTTTATAATTTGGTTTCTAAACAAATTTCTTTGTGCCTCATATTTTGTGCACTTCATGAGAATATGTCTAAACATCATCATACTCATCACAAATATCACAGAAGGGCGAGCTATCTCTCCCCCACTTATGTAAAACTGAACGGGTTTTGGCATGCCCTGTCCTCAAACTAAAAACAGTAACAGCAACAGATCTAACATCATGCACAAGTTCGTCAGGTGGTGCCTTATAGTCATAAAGTTCTAAAATTGGATTTATGCAACTTGTAATAAAATTATTGGTCTCTCTATCACATAACACCTTATAAATACATGCAAAATATTCATTTTGAGTGGGTTTTACACTTATACTCTGACCATTTAAAACACCCCACTTTGCCATTATATCAGCAGATTCATTTTCCGCAATTCCCACATGTGTTGGGACCCAGACTAGAAATATATTATTTAAGTATATATAAGTATATAATAAATATATAAGTTCTCGTTACGATAGTACAGCCAACACAATGAACAGCAAATATAGATGGTGTGTGAGCTGGTGTGGAAATCTAGCACTTTTTGGATAAAAGATTGAACATACTTCACTTCTATCAACCCCTTTAGACACCTGATTGGATGTTTAGAAAACAAAATGCCAGTCTCTTGTAAATTATGTTGGTAAAGTATACAAAAAACAACCAACCTAAAACAAAAAAGAAGAAAAAAATGAAAATATTACAGTGGAGCATCATTGTGTAGAGCTGTTTTGATCTAAGGCGACTTGGTGCAGCAATAAGCTGCCAGCAAAAGTATTGGCATCTAGTCCATGCTGTTGAATGTTTTTTCCAGTCCAAATCAAACAAATTTTGCAAGAAAATAAATTACAAGCTACCCGGAAGATGGAGAGGGTCATACAGGGTAGTGTGAAGTGCATAAATTGTGATTTATTCAATATTTTTATTGAATAAAAGTAAAATAACTGTCGGATAAAAATAAGTTATTGATGACTAGGCCCATATCTTGCCTTAAGTTTGGATTTAGGATTCCATGGGGGGGGGGAAATTGCCGTTTGCACCGAACTACCTAGGAACCGTTTAACAAAGTGCTAAAATTCCTTGAAAATAACCCCTTACTTAGTATCGTTATTCATAGTCGTCTATCCGTGCTGAGTGCTGTTTCTCTACTGAATTCTTTAATATTAATTGAACATTTTTTTTTGTTTTTATAACAGCCTCAATCACAATAAAAAAAATTTATTAAAAATATTCTTTCTGGCTAAAGTTTCTGGCTAGTGCATCTACTTTTTCTTTTCTCTTTCTTATTCTCTTTTTTATCTTTCTGTTTTATTTTAGGATGGAAAAACTGCCAAGGCCAGAGATATGTTTTTTCACGGTAAACGCCACCTGATGTTATACACTGGTAGATGCCATTTCTACAAGCGTTTCCGTATTAAAGGAGTTCGTCATATTGTCTTTTATGAACTACCAATTCAGCCCCATTTTTACAGTGAAATATGTAATTTGACGTCGGTAAGTTCAGTTGTTTTATTATGTATAGTAACAGGAGACCAAGATTTGCTCTATCTCTGGTACTCGGCACGCGGCAGGCTTATGTATACGTGATTGTTGCTGTTGCGTGCCTTCTAACCGCCGATTAGTGTGAATTTCTTTTCCAGCTTTTTCCCCATTAATTGTTTTTGCTTTAATTGCGTTGTTACATTTTTCAGCGGCTTATTCCATTGCACGTACCCTCCGGCACTAAAATAATGCGTTCCTTTATTCCTATGAAATTTTGATTACTTTGAAAATTCTTCCTGTTTGATTGATGATACGCATTATCGCATGTCTTCTAACCGTGGATTTCGTTGTGCATTGTTGTCGTTTGTGATTGGTTGTGATTATCCCTGTCGCTTGTCTTGTAACCGCACCTTTCGTTATGTATCATCTTTTTTTACGATTTTTTCTTATTCTCGCTGTCGCTTATCTTCTAAAAGCATATTCCGCCGTGCATTATTTTCGTTTGTGATTCGTTGGGATGCTCGGTGTTGCATGTCTTATGCTTCATTCTTATTCATCATTAACGCAGCCATTTTTTCCATGCCTTTAGCTTTAGCTGTTAGAATTCATTCATCTTCTTATACAATTTCGAATGTCATCGTAGACCCCAGAATATATTCAGTTCGATTACCCCTGAGAAAAAAAATTCCAAAGTAGTGATCGATCTAGATGGTGTTTTTTTTCAGCCTAGAAAATGTTAGTTTGCTAGTTTTTATGATATAACCAGGTTTGTTTCGGCAAATTGTAAAAAAAAAAAAAAACAAGAGAAGACTGAATAAAATTAAGGAGCACCCTCGTCATGGATTTTGTTGGTATACCTAAGACTTTAAAGTCTACTATGATTGCCAAGCATGATCAAGGGTGGTAATTTTTGTTATTATCTTTTTAAAAAGGCATGAAAAAAATAGTTTAGAATAGATTTCAAAAGTTTAATCAGAGGTGAAGTTAAGCAAATATTGCAGATGTTTGATCTAATAGCTACTATATTTCATTCTTTCCTTGTAGCAAGTTTTAACGTCACATACCAAAGTAATCTGAATGAGCGTAGTAAGATATAGGAACATCCTCTAAGTCTGAAAACCATCTTAGTTTTTAGGTTTGAAAAAAAGCCTGGTTAGGAAATACATTAAGATATTTTGAAAAAGATCCTAATGGTATAATTCTATATGCTCAAATATAATATCAGTGGCCAAGTTGACTGGTGATTCTTTTTTCTCGCTGTAGATTTTAAGTTCCATGTCGAATAGATCTTTCCCTAAACTTTGAGTTTGGCCGTAGATTCCAAGAAGGTTCATATGTCGATGTGACACAGAGTAAGAAAATACATGGGAAATTCCATCAGATATTGGGTTTAATTAGATTGAAGGTTAATGGATGAAACTTTCCCTTTTTAAAAGAATAACAGCCTCATTATTGAATTAAAGGTGGTCTAATATTACTTTCAAGTTTTAGAGTACAAAAAATTATGCTTCTCCTTAAACTATCAAATTTCAAAGGCATTCAAGAACTTGTGCAAAGGTCTACTTTAGTATTTTGTAAACTACAATGCCAATTAACAACATTCCAGTTCAGCTCAGGATTAATTCCTACGAATTCTCAGATTTTCCTTTCTTTAATCAATCAAATAACTTGGAGTAATAATTAAACAAGGAATATACTTGATACGGTAAAGTAATAAGAATATAGAATTATGGAAACTGGTTACCATCGCTACACATTCGGCAAGCACAACTTAGTTTAACTCAAGATTCCGTAGTGAAAGCGGGCACTACCACCCTAGGACTAATAGGCACACCAGTAATTTTTAAAACCCAATTATCTTTTGTTCCTTATCCACTTGTTATTTAATCGTCAATTTAGTCTTCCTTTTCTCACTCTCACCACTTAGGCCGCAACTTTCATTGTTGCCTCACACGGCCGGAGACAAATTGAATGTGTAAAACTCAAAGAAATGTATTTCTATATTTTTTACCAGCTACGCTTAACTTACTGTACTACCCCTTACGATTTACGTCTCCTATCTGTGGGACTCTGTCTAAAGCTTAAAAAAGTTTAAGGCTCGCTTTTGGTTTTATCGTTATTAAATATTTCTGCTAAGTTGCCCCTTGGGTTACGGGAATAGTTTCATTCTAGAATATTCAGTTTCTGATCCACTAGTTGTTGTAATAGCACGACCGTGCGATTTTTTGAGAGAAGTTTGGATTATTTGTTATATTTTTGCCATTTATTATATAGGAGTGTTGTTGGTAATATCTTATGTTCTGTATTTCTGTTACGTAGGAGTTGAATTTTCTTTTTTATTCATTTATTTCACTTTTTTTATAAGTTTGTGAGCAAAAATGAACTTATCACGATAGGTAATTCAAAGTCATTTGGTAATGACTCATAATTTTTCTCCTTAGCACGGGCTATAGCTTTCACATCGGGTTCTAACATTTTCTTATGGTGCGTAATCATGGATTAGGTCGTACTTTTATTTACACGAATTTTTAAGTTACTTCCCTTTCATATGCTTGGCCTACAATTGCGGCACGGTTTATTCTTGATCTCAAGTCTACGAAAATGACTCGCATTAGTTTTCTTTTCTTTCAGGAAGTCAACAAATTGTTGACTCTAAATTATCGACACTTTTTCTCATTAGCACGGGTTATGACTTTCAAAAGGAATTTCAACATTTTCTTATGTTGCGTAATTATTAATTATTTCGTACTTTTAGTTACGTAGTTTTTTACTTTTAGAGAATCAAAATTTTTGCATAAAACTTCAAAAACTTACTTTGTTTGGTTCGACTTGGCGTAACCGTGTATCTTTTTTTTTCAGGACCTCTATCAAGGGAAGAAGTCGTCGCGTAGCGAGCACAAAACATGCACGATTCTTTATTCCAAATTTGACGTTTTGTCTTTAGCAAATACTGTTGGATCCGACAGAGCTCGGCAAATGATTGCCTCTGATAAAAAAGTGCATATGCTGGTTACATCAGATTTATAATACAAATATTTGGACCTTGTTTCATCTTTCGTATCAGAGTTGTAGATCATTCTCTCGGGTATGTGCTTTTGCACGAAAATTCAGTGAATATGATGCACCATCCCTTCTTCTGTTTTCGAGGAGGCTGATTAAGTTTGCAAAAACAAAACAGAATTATTTGGTGAAATTAAAATTTACATATTCAAAATGACTCAAACTTTTAAGCAATTCTGTTTAGAAATGACATTTGACTAGATTATTTTCCCTGGAAATTGTCTGTAAAGTGTTTTTCTGTTGCCAAAATTAACGGACTAGAATGTCTAGAATGCAGTTAAACCTCAGTAACTGGAAGCTCATGCTAATAGAAAAACTTAATTATCTATCGTTACTCTATGAGTTATCTAAGATAGTCGTCTTTCAATTTGAAGTGTGTAGATTCTAGCTAGCTTCGCTATGACAGAAGAACTTAGATTCGTTCTGTACGATAAAACCCAAGTCAAATTTTGCCTACGTCAGACCCTTGTTACTAGAATTGGTTGAAACTAAAGGTGCCAACTTCAATGAAATAGAGGTCCACAGCGCCTAATGCATCTTTGAGGAGCATGATGGCTTATTTTGACGCCTAGAAAGTTTGATTCTTCCTTTAATATTTATTTCATAATAATTTCCAACTTATTTGAGAAACTGATTCTTTATAGAGAAAAGAATTTTGGGGTGGGGGTTTATTCGAGTTTGCAGCAGAGGGTAAAGCTAAGAGCTCATATGACACTTGTGACGAGGCGAGAAGAGCTAAGAGCCAAGAGATCATATGGTATGAGCTCTAACAAAATTCTATGAATCAATAGATTGATTTAAAAAGGAAAATAAGAGGCTTAATACCGGTCAGGATTTAAAATAAGAGCTCTGAGTCACGATGTCTTTCTAAATATCAAAATTCATTAAGATCCGATCACCCACTCGTAAGTTATAAAAACCTAATTTTTCTAATTTTTCCTCTCCCTTTAGCCCCCCAGATGGTCGAATCTGGGAAAACGACTTTATCGAGTCAAATTGTGCAGCTCCCTGACACGCCTACCAATTTTCATCGTCCAAGCACGTCCAGAAGCACCAAACTCGCCAAATCACTGAACCCCTCCCCCCAACTCCTCCAAAGAGAGCGAATCCAGTACGATTCTGTCAATCACGTATCAAGGACATTTGTTTATTCTATCCACCAAGCTTCATCCCGATTCCTCCACTCCAAGTGTTTTTCAAAGATTTCCCTCTCCAACTCCCCCCAATGTCAAAAGATCTGGTTGGCATTTGAAATAAGAGCTCTGAGACATGAATTCCTTCTAAAAATCCAATTTCATTAAGATCCGATCATCTATTCGTAAGATAAAAATACCCCAATTTTCACGTTTTCCAAGAATTCCGGTTTCTCCCTCCAACTCCCCCAACAGGATCTGGTCGGAATTTAAAATTAGAACTTCAAAGCACAAGATCCTTCTAAATATCAAATTTCATTAAGATCTGGACACCCTTTCGTAAGTTACAAATAACTCAATTTTCAAAATTACCCCCCCCCAATTCCACCAAAGAGAGCAGATCCGGTCCGGTTATGTCAGTCACGTATCTTAGACAGGTTTCTATTCTCCCCATCCAGTTTCATTCTGATATCACCGCTTTAAGTATTTTCTAAGATTTCCGGTTACCCCAACTGCCCCCCCCCCAAATTACGCTTGATCCGGTTGAGATTTAAAATAAGAGATCTGAGTTACGAGGTCCTTCTAAATATGAAGTTTCATGAAGATCCGATCACTCATTCGTAAGTTAAAAATACGTAATTTTTTCTTATTTTCAGAAATAACCCCCCCCCCCCAATAGAGCGGATCCGTTCCAATTATGTAAATCACGTATGTAAGACATCTGCTTATTTTTCCACCAAGTTTCATCCCGATCCCTCCAATCTAAGCGTTTTCCATGATTTTAGGTTCCCCCACCCCAAACTTCCCCCAATGTCACCAAATCCGGTCAGGATTTAAAATAAGAGCTTTGAGACACGATATCCTTCTAAATATCAAATTTCATTGAGATCCGACCACCCGTTCGTAAGTTAAAAATACCTCATTTTTTCTAATTTTTCAGAATTAACCCCTCCCCCAATTACCCCAAAGAGAGCGGATCCGTTCCGGTTATGTCAATCATGTATCTAGCACTTGTGCTTATTTTTCCCACCAAGTTTCATTCCGATCCCTCCACTCTAAGTGTTTAACAAGTTTTAGGTTTCCCCCTCCTAACTCTCCCCCCCCAATGTCACGAGATCCGGTCGGGATTTAAAATAATAGCTCTGAGACACGATATCCTTCTAAATATCAAATTTCATTGAGATCCGATCACCCGTTCGTAAGTTAAAAATACCTAATTTTTTCTAATTTTTCAGAAATAACCCCCCCCCCAACTACCCCAAAGAGAGCGGATCCGTTCCGTTTATGTCAATCATCTATCTAGGACTTGTGTTTATTTTCCCCACCAAGTTTCATCCCGATCCCTCCACTCTAAGTGTTTTCCAAGTTTTAGGTTCCCCCCCCCAAAAAAAAAATTCCCCCCAATGTCACCAGATCCGGTCAGGATTTAAAATAAGAGCTCTAAGACACAATATCAAATTTCATTGAGATCTGATCACCCGTTCGTAAGTTAAAAATACCTCTATATACCTCTTAGGTTTCCCCCCCCCAACTCCCCCCAATGTCATCAGATCCGGTCGGGATTTAAAATAAGAGCTCTGAGACACAATATCATTCCAAACATCAAATTTCTTTAAGATCCCATCACCCGCTCATAAGTTAAAAATACTTCATTTTTTCTATTTTTTCCGAATTAACCGGCCCCTCACTCCCCCTCAGATGGTCAAATCGGGAAAACGACTATTTCTAATTTAATCTGGTCCGGTCCCTAATACGCTTGCCAAATTTCATCGTCCTAGCTTACCTGGAAGTGCCTAAAGTAACAAAACCGGGACCGACAGAATTTGCGATTGCTATATGTCACTTGGTTAATACCAAGTGCCATAAAACGCCCTTTCACACCTAGATCTGTTCAGACAATTTTTGCTGGGGATTAATGCTCAATTCATCCCCTACTTGCTGCGAGTATAAACGTAAATTCTACTTAACTTCTTTCATGCTCATTTGTATTTATCTTTAATTTTCAGTCCAGTAGACGAATTAGGAATGACTGTTGCACCACGAGATGTCCTGATGAAGCAAAAATATAAGAAGTCTGAAAATTACAAATAGCAGTGGAGACATGATAGGTTTAATGGTATGTCCGAAGAGGAAGTGAAAATAAGAACCTTACCAGATAGTTGTAGTTGGAGCTGGCCAAATTTACCGATTGACCGTTTACCTTTTACCCAATTCACTGTTAATGAGCCTGGAATACTAAACAAATTTAAGCCTTTGACCTATTGCCAGCTTAATCCTGACGTTCCAATACAATATCACAGTTCTGTACTCAAAACGCACCTGTAAGCTTAGTAGTCAGAGTCGTACTCTGATTAAAGTATCAAAGGGGATCAATTTGTCACCAACCGCCAACTACCACCCAGTCGTCTTAACGATCTGGCTCTCTTACCTTCTCAGACAAAGGATGCGGATATTTTTAATCTGAAGAACAACAAATGCCCTACGTTAATGAAGATCTGTCTGAAAACGTGATATACCACCGCCAGTATATTCTTGCTATTTTTATCCCCACACGGGGGATAAAAATCATTTTTGTTCCCAATAGTCGTCATACGCGCGCAAATCGTCGTACATAAAATTGACTCCTTTGGGGTTTGTCCAAACGACCATCAACTACTACTACTGCTAACAACTCACTGCAGCACCAAGCCAAACCAACGCCTCCATCTTTACACCCTCCCAAGAAGTTCCAATTTCACCTAATTTTTCATTAGAACATCCTCCCACCCCATTCGGGGGTGACCTGCTTAATTTGAAGCTCAAAATAATAATACATACCTTTCTGAAAATCTAAAACAAAAGATAAGCATGGCGCTGCAACTTAAATTACATAGAAAATGCTGAATTTTTATGCTACGGAAGTCCAGAGACGCATGAAATGATGTTTATTAAGACAGGGTTTACGTCATTCACTAAAAAGTAATTAACTTTTATCTATCTATATAAAAATAAGTTGTCTGTCTGTGGATGTGTGGATGTGTCAGGTGACGTCACCTGAAAAAACTGGATCAGGTGAAGGCAAAACTGAAAAAACTAAAAAAAGGCAAAAACTACAAAAAAAACTAAAAACTAATAAAAAAAATAAAAAAGCTAAAAAACTAAAAAAACTATAAAGGTAAAAACCAATAAAAAACTAAAAAAAAAACTGAAAAAACTAAAAAAAGGCAAAAACTACAAAAAAAAACTAAAAACTAATAAAAAAAGTAAAAAAGCTAAAAAACTAAAAAAACTAAAAAAACTAAAAAAAGGTAAAAAACTAAAAAAAATAAAAAATAAAAAAAAACTAAAAAAAAGGAAAAAACTGAAAAATAAGCTAAAATAAAGGTAAAAACCAATAAAAAACTAAAAAGAAAAAAAGGAAAAAACTAATAAATGACGACACTCAAAGAGAAAGCGACCAGGACAAAAGGAATGTTCGATTAGCAATCAACAAAGCACCGGGACACAGGGAGTATAAATGACGACCAGGACATAAGTAAAAAAAAAAAACTATCTATATATATAAAAATAAGTTGTCAAACTAAAAAAAGGCAAAAACTACAAAAAAAACTAAAAACTAATAAAAAAGCTAAAAAACTAAAAAAACTAAAAAAAAGGCAAAAACTACAAAAAAAACTAAAAACTAATAAAAAAAAATAAAAAAGCTAAAAAACTAAAAAAACTAAAAAAACTAAAAAAAGGTAAAAAACTAAAAAAACTAAAAACTAAAAAAAACTAAAAAAAGGAAAAAACTGAAAAATAAGCTAAAATAAAGGTAAAAACCAATAAAAAACTAAAAAAAAACTGAAAAAACTAAAAAAAGGCAAAAACTACAAAAAAACTAAAAACTAATAAAAAAAAGGAAAAAACTGAAAAATAAGCTAACATAAAGGTAAAAACCAATAAAAAACTAAAAAGAAAAAAAGGAAAAAACTAAAAAAAATTTTCATCTAAAAAACTAAAAAAAACTAAAAAAGGTAAAAACTAAAAGAACTAAAAAAGAAAAAAATAAATGACGACACTCAAAGAGAAAGCGACCAGGACAAAAGGAATGTTCGATTAGCAATCAACAAAGCACCGGGACATAGGGAGTATAAATGACGACCAGGACATAAGTAAAAAAAAAAATTAACAAAACTAAAAAGAAGGTAAAAACTACAAAAAAACTAAAAAGAAAAAAAAACTAAAAACTAATAAAAAAACTAAAAAATCTAAAAATCTAAATAAACTAAAAAAGAAAAAAAAAGGAAAAAAATAAAGGAGAAAAACAAAACTAAAAAACGAATGTATATACAGACCGGGACACCGGGATACAAATGACGACCGGGACACAGGGAATATAAATGACGACCGGGACACAACTACAACGGGGACACCGGAGGAAACAGGGGGATGTAAATGACGACCGGGACACCGGGACAGGGAATGGTCGATTAGCAATCACCATCAACAAAGCTCAAGGGCAATCATTAGAATCATGAGGTATAGATCTGAATACAGATTGTTTTCCCATGGACCATTATATGTTGCATGTTCAAGAGTCGGTAAACCTGACAATCTATTTATATGCAAAGACAATGGGACAGCAAAGAATGTTGTATATTCGCAAGTTTTACGTAGTTAAAACCATATATATATATATCTATCTATATTCACAGGTGGGACATAGGGACACAACTACAATGGCGCGTAACTATTATGGCGCGTAACGACTTACGCGCGCGGGGGGGCTTGGGGGGGGCGCGAAGCGCCCCCACCAACTAGGTGTTGGGGTGGCGCGAAGCGCCACCCCAACAGCTAGTATTATAATAAAACTACTTGTCTTCTACCAGAGACTCTCCCAAAGGCCAAGTCATGAGTTGATTTGCAACATAAATGGAAATATAGAATGCAATTAAATAACGTTCTTTTATAAGTATAAATAAACTTGACTGTAGAATCGTTTTGACAGTAGCAAAAAATGTTTCGATTTGGACTCCTATTCTCTATAAATCGTGCTATCGCTAATATTGAGTTCTAAACTGGAAAACCGTCCAATCATTAAGTTGTGAGCCGGGAAAATCAAAAGGGATATTTAGCACTCCGTTAGACTCACTGATCAATATATGCATTTCATTCTTAACGTTGAAAAAGGCTCAGTATGTGTTTTGATTCTGGACCACCGAGTTGTATAATCGTAGAATTGTCACTCAAAGTTTTGAAGAAGAAGCATTAGGTATCCGATACTCCACTATTTAGTATCGGAAGCTATCGTCACTTCCTATACACAAGACAAATTTATAGACTGAACTACATTCTATAAATAAAATAATTTTTTCTATAAATGATTTTATATAAGAAATGATTTTTTTTAAATTTTCATAATCAAGGGACTACAGGCTTGGTACTTATTATGGTCATCGTATAACTACATTTTTATGGATGCCACGTAAAAGACAATCTTATTCCATAAAGTAATGTTTTTGGATTGAATTTTGTTTAGATATTTCCAACAAGCAATGTTACTATATAGAGCGAGCAATGGTGTTACCAGCGGAAGAGAGAAGGATTAGTCCAGGTCCCCCGCCTCAAACCTCGAAATATGATCTAAAAATATTTACATTGAAATGTAATGATATGAAGTTATGAATATGAAGGTTATAAAAGACATTTATAAAATTAAATACTTTTCCCAAATGTGGCGCACCCAGACAGAGTATTGACTATAATCCACTTAGCGAAAACAGCTTTAGTAGTATCAGAAATTATCCCTGGACGTTTTCTTCCTACATCTCTCATTTCCATGTAGTGCCTCCAATTACATCCAAGGAAGAAATTGCGTTCTGTTATAATTTTGACGTGGCCTATCGCAGAGGGTAGACAATACCGTGAATTTCAGGAGAATGGAAACAAGGCAACATATTTATATTTCATTTATTTTAGGGTCTATATAACAGAAATACAATTTCACTGAGATGCAGTCTTCTGCTTCTTGGGCTTAAGCACGTTATAAGCAATGAGAAGACCAATTGTAGATAAAGTCGCAATGGCAACCTAGAAAACCAAGGCAAAATCAAGATGCGTTTTCAGTTACTGGCAAGAAACTAACCTATGAGCAGTGTTGCCACCCCTAGTGATTTATCACTATATCTAGTGATTTTTTTTTACATTACCTAAACAAAAAATCACTAAATTTACACATAAATCACAAGATTATTGAAGAAAACCACTAAACCAAACAAAGATCACTAAAATCTAGTGATTTTTGGGTCACCCGATAGCAACCCTGCAGGTGTCGAGATTGACGAACACCCTCACTTGGAACAACGAACAAAGGAAACTAGTATTTACTCTTCAATGGCTAAAATTCTTTTGATGATTGAGAGAGGTCTATACAAAGGTGCAAGGTTAAGTGTCAATAAGCGCTTTAACGGCGAAAAAAGAAAAATTAAAGGTGGAGTTTATTGACATGTCTTCAGAATAGCCCATATTTTGGAATTGGACAAGATCAATGAAGATGTTGATTTCCTGTATTTAAAGTTTTTGATCATTTATTTTTATGTTAATGCGTACAGCATGTGTTTGCCGTAATTATTCCTGTGTTAGCGAAGCTTCCAAAAGTTTATCAAAAAAAAAATTCCACCCAATAGAACAGTTTTAGCTTTCGAATGGATGTCTATCATGTAAATTTTTTAAGAGGATCCTTACTAAGAATTAGCCGAATTTCCAGTTGTTTTCTGATTAAAGGTTTTCTTCAAAGGCTTTTAAGGAGGAAATTAATTTTTAGTTCTATATGCCCTGAGGATTTGAATAAATAGGTACACTTTCATGAAACATATTCCTTTGGGGCTTTATTTTAAATACAAATTGGATGACCTTTTCTTACCGATATAAAATCAATTTTCAAACTACTAAAAACAAAAGAAAAAAAAAACGAAGTTTATTTTCCTATGACAATTTGTGTTTCAATGAAAAGTGGTGTTACTTTTTGACGAAACCCATCAACTACCACCACACTTTATTCAGTGAGCAAATTGATTTAGCGTTGATTAGCAAACTATTGGTTTTGAAGGTATGTTAGTTTAAACAATCACCTCGGGCAAGTTGATACAACAGGTTGAGGGCAGACTGAAACAGTTTATCAACAAGCCCTAGCCTAAATTTTATGGTATTTATATATTTTCAATTTCTGATCATGGTGTAAACCTACAAGAGGAAGATGGATAGGGGCGAAACACTGATACAGCCATTTGGAAAAGCATATGAAGCTGTTAAAGTAAAGACAATGATTTTAAGGAAGACAGTTATAGCTTGCGAAATCGACTAAACTACTTTTTTCGATTCATTTAAAATAAAGCTAAATCAGATGACAAGAAACTCACAATAGGTTGTGCTAAGCCAAATGTCAGGTGATGAACTGGAAGAACAGCCTAGACACTACGTCATATACTCACCAAAGACATATTATGGTCTGGATGCCTTATAACATTAAAGCACTAGAGTATGAACTAGCCATGGCTAACCACTCAAGGGTATCAGTTCTCGACGCTTAGATAAACCACCAATACACCAGACGATAATGGTTCAATTCAATCATGAAGAGGCACTATCAGCTATCCATTACAGAACATGTTGCAAATAGCCTTCGCCGAGCCACAAGTTTCAAGAAGTCAAATATTGATATTTTTTTTCAACAAATTAAAATGGGATCAACAAAAGTTTAGGGACATTTGGAATGTTATTGAGACAGGTGTTCAGACTGTCCAACAACCCAATAAAACTGTAGCCGAGAAAGGGTACACATAGTTGGAAAAGCGACATCAGCTGAGAGGGGTCAGACTGACACTACGGTGTTGGCTGTAAACGCAATCAGAAACAGCCTTCCATTGATTTTCACATTTCCCCGGGTTTTTTAAGGAGCACTTTATTACAAATAGCCCATTTTGTTTTATTGGTACTCAATATTCAACAAGGTGGAAGACAGGTGATTATTATTACAAGTTCACGAAACATTTCCATAGCCATGTCCAGTCATCAAAAGACAATTCATGTCTGGTACTATTAGACAACCATGATTCTCAATTCTCAGTTGACATGTTGGACTTTTGTAGGGACAATGGTACTGTCATATTGTTGTTCCCATCACATAATTCACACCACTTGCAACCGTTCGACATATCTATCTTATGGTATTTCAAAAAGTTATTTTTTGCAGCAATAGATGCCTGGATGTTATAGTAGCAATAGACCAAGCAAGACTGTTACAACCTTACGTTATTCCTAAAGTATGTAAAACCGTTCTTCCTAACACTATCACGCCCAAGAACATAATTTCGGTATTTGAAGGATCTGAGTTTGTATCATATTTTCCCCAAATATTTACAGAAGCTGACTTTCTTCTGACTTCTGTCACAGACAGGCCAGTATAGGTTAATTAAGATCACTGGAAAGATCATTGATGCACACACCTCTTCTCCTGGTCCATTAACTTCAAAACAGGCCCTCCAGCCAACCTCATAGGGGCTGAAACTATAACAGGAATTGTGAGTACAGTATACATTCGCTTGTTTCCCAAGCTGGCAAAAAAACCATAGGTGTGAAAGAAAACAGCCTCTGAGGAGAGCAATTTTAATGAGTATGCCTGTTAAGGAAAGATTAGAGAAAGAATCGAAGCAAAAAGGAAAGAGACTATTAAAGGCTGAAAATCAAATAAAAAGTCCATATGTGTGAAAGACAAGATTGAAGAAATGATTGTCACCTATAAAACAAAAAGAAACTAATATCAATAAGATAAAAACCAAAGAAAGAATCAAAATCTGAGGAAGAAGAAGATGATCTGTGCTTGGTTCATTCGAAGCAGTATTCTGAGTTATGGGCATATAAATAAAAAATGGGCATATTTTGCGGATGGAGAGGATAAGAAATTGTACACATGTAACAAGAGCTAAGAGCTCATATGAAACTTGTGATGAGGTCGGAAGAGCCAAGAGCTCATATTGGTATGAGCTCTAGCGAAATTCTAAGAATCAACAGATTACATTAAAAGGAAAATCAGAGGCTTAATACCTGTCTGGATTTAAAATAAGAGCTCTGAGTCACGAGGTCATTTGAAATATCAAAACTCATTAAGATCCGATCACCCACTCGTAAGTTAAAAATACCACAATTTTCTAATTTTTCCTCTCCCTTCAGCCCCTACGATGATCTAATCGGGGAAAACGACTTAATCAAGTCAATGTGTGCAGCTCCCTGACACGCCTACCAATTTTCATCGTTCCTGGCACGTCCAGAAGCACCAAACTTGCCAAAGTAAAAAACCCCAGCCCCTAACTCCCCCAAAGAGAGCGGATCGAGTCCGGTTATGTCAATCACGCATCTATGACATTTATAAGCGTTTTCCAAGATTTCCGGTTTTCCTCTCCAACTCCCCCCAATGTCAACAAATCTGGTCGGGATTTGAAACAAGAGCTCTGAGACATGGGTTCCTTCTAAATATCAAATTTCATTAAGATTCGGCCACCCGTTCTTAAGTTAAAAATGCCTCAACTTTTCTCATTTTTCCAAGTTAACAACCCCCAGCTCCCCCAAAGAGAACAGATCCTTTCCAATTATGTCAATCTCGTATCTATAACTTATATTTTTCCTCCCATTAAGTTTCATCCCGATCTCTCAACCCATAAGCGTTTACAAAGATTTCTGGTTCCCCCCCCCCTCCAGCCTTCTATGTCCCCGGATCTGATTCGAATTGAAAATGGAGCATCTGAGACATGAGATTCTTCTATATATCAAGTTTCATTAACATCCGATCACCTATTCGTAAAATACCTCGGTATTCACGTTTTCCAAGAATTCCGGTTTCCCCCTCCAACTCCCCCCAATGTCGCCATATCTAGTCGGGATTTAAAATGAGAGTTCTAAAGCACAAGATCCTTTTAGATATCAAATTTCATTAAGATCTGATCACCCATTCGTAGATAACTTCGAAGACTACACTGCCTTTCCATGACGAAAGTAAAACAGTTCAAAATAGGGATGAAACCTTTTAATTGACAGTGAACAGATATAAAATTATTTACCTGGATATTTCGAACACATATACAGTGTTCATCATCAGCAGTAAAACATTTACTGCTGATGATGAACACTGTACGTGTTCGAAATATCCAGTTAAATAATTTTATATCCGTTCACTATCAATTAAAAGGTTTCATCCCTATTTTGAACTGTTTTACTTTCCCATTCGTAAGTTGCAAATACCTCATTTTTTCTAATTTTTCCGAATTACTCTCACCTCAACCTCCACCAAAGAGAGTGGATCTGGTCCGGTTATGTCAGTCACGTATCTTGGACTTGTGCTTATTCTTCCCACCAAGTTTCATCCTGATCTCTCCGCTTTAAGCGTTTTCAAGATTTCTGGTCCCCCCCTCAATGCCACTGGATCTGGTCAGGATTTAAAATAAGAGATATGAGTTACGAGGTCCTTCTAAATGTGAAATTTCCTTAAGATCCGATCACCCCTTCGTAAGTTAAAAATACCTCATTTTTTCTAATTTCTCAGAATTAATCCTCCTCCCCCCAACTCCCCCAAAGGGAGCGAATCCGTTCCAATTATGTCAATTGCGTATCTAGGACGTGTGATTATCTTTCCCACCAAGTTTCATCCCGATTCCTTCACTCTAAGCGTTTTCCAAGATTTTAGGTTCCCCCCCAACTCCCCCAATGTCACCAGATCCGGTCGGGATTTAAAATAAGAGCTCTGAGACACGATATCCTCCCAAACATCAAATTTCATCAAGATCCGATCACCCATTCGTAAGTAAAAATACCTCAATTTTTCTAATTTTTCCGATTTGACCCCCCCCCCCCAGATGCTTAAATCGGGGAAACGACAATTTGTAATTTAATATGGTCTGGTTCCTAATACGCCTGCCAAATTTCACCGTCCCAGATTACCTGGAAGTACCTACAGTAGCAAAACCGGGACAAACCGACAGAATTTGCGATCGCTATACGTCACTTGGTAGATACCAAGTGCCATAAAACTGCACCTCAGATATGCAAATAAAACCCAGTACTACTAGTACTACTAACAAATCACCGCAGAACCATGTCAGTCGAGGCTAACACAGCTCCGCATGCTCCTCCTCCATCCCAATCTATTCGAAACTTCCCTCTTTACAAACTCCCACCCCAACCACGGACAACCACGGTTGGTTTTATGTTTAGCCCTAGACGTTTGGTCAAAAAGAAAAATCTGTCATCCTTCATCTGCAAAACGCCCTAGCCATCTAAACCTTTCTCTCATTATAGCCCTAGAAAGCGGCATTGAACGACACTTTTCGTACAGCCTACTGTTTGAAATATGGTCAGTCAGCCGGGTACCCAGAACAATCCATAGGCAATTTCTCTAGAAAACATCTAGCAAATCTTCATCCCCTTTTCGGAGCGCCCATGGCTTAGCCATGTTTGACCACTGTCATCCCTGTAGCTTCCAAAATTCTAATTTTGGTTTGCAGACATATCTTCCTATTTTCCAAATTTTCTTTTTTTTTAACTGTGGAAAAACACACTGGGCCTTGGCTATTCTATTTGTAACATCTTCACTGTTCCCACCGTCTTTACTAATAATACTACCGAGGTAAATGAAGCTGTCCACCTGATCAATCTTTTCGTAATTCAACTTCATCTTTTCATCTTCACTTATTCCTAGCCACAGTGGTTTAGTCTTCTTAAAATTAATTTTAAACCTATTCTATCTCCCTGAGCTCGCAAAACAGCTAAAAGTTTATTCATTTTGCTCACACTTTCATCTAGGATGCTTAACCCATCAGCATATTCTAAGTCTCCTGGTAGTGTTTTAAAATCTTCCGTTGCCTTTCCTGTGTTCCTTAAGACAAAATCCATCAAAATGATCCATGTAAAGAGATTATTCTCATTTCCTACTTTAACCGCAGCAGTGTTATTCTCGTACATGATTAGTACGCTTGCACTAATCACTTGAATGTATTTGTTTGACATACCATACAAGGATGAGATCTTCACTAAAGCTCTTATATCAACATAATCGAACGCTTGCTCATAATCTATAAAACTGAGGACCAAAGGTGTTTGATAACTCAGGCACTTCTCAACTATTACCCTAACAGTAAAAATGTGATCGATACATCCTATACTTATTCTAAAACCGCACTGTTCTTCTCTAATAACTTTGTCTTCAGCATCTCTTAGTCTAAAAAGTATCATAAAGTAATTTGCTACCTACAGAGACCAGACTAATGCCTCGATAGTAACCACACTCACTATGATCAACTTTCTTATACAATGGTTTAATTAAGGTTTTCCTAAATTCGGTAAGTACTTCCCCTTTTTCAAAAATCATATTCATAATCTTCAATAAGTTATTTCCAACCTCAGAGCCACCAAATTTAAGAAACTCATTTACCACACTATCAGCACCTGGAGCCTTATTATTTTTAATCCTTTAAGTGCTGTCGCTAGTTCTTCCTGACAAAACAAATCTTCCTTCACGTCCAAGGTATCACTTTTGCATTTTCTTTACAACCTATTTTCCTACTTCTAACTTTTTCTAACCTATTTCTAAGTTTAACATTTTCCTCTATATCTTTTCCTGCAACTTTTGAGTTTAGCACAATCTCAAAAAGTTCTACCCATCTTTCTTTAACTCTTTCCTTATCGCTAATTGTGGCCCGTTCCCATCTTTAACTGGGATTAGTCCGAAATGACTAATCCCACTCGATTTATTAACATACCAGTACAATATTTCACTGTTATGCCGTCTAGCTGTATGTTCCAGATCCTTGGCAATTTTATCCATGGCCTGCACTTCACCCCTTCTTAGTTCATATTTTAATGTTTTCTCATCTTTCTTTACATTCCTTTTGCTTTCATATGATCTATAACTCAGATAATTCTTATACAAGCCCCTTCTCCTGTCTATTAAACATAAAACTTTTTCACTAATACTCCTAACTTTCTTCCCTAAGACACCATCAGCAATTTCACAAAATATTTTCCTAAAATAATTCCATCCATCTTCCAAATTGGCTAATTTTAAACTCTCCAGTTTAGTGTTCAACTGTACCTCGAAAGTTTCTCTCAAATTTTCATCCTGGAGTCTACCCACGTCATATCTTCCCAGAAGGTTGTTACTCTTCCAAAATTTAAGCTTTAAATTAGCCTTAGATACTACTAGATGATGATCTTTACTTTTGTCATCAATAACAGCGCTCCTATATACCTTACTATCTTGTATTGATCCTGCCAGTCTTTGTTTTACAGTAACATAATCAATAAGGCCTGTTGTCTTATCATCATGTCAATACCATGCTAACTTACGGGTCATTTTGTGACTAAATAACGCATTGGTCGTAATTAGATGGTTATACCTATAAAATTGCAACAGTCTACAGCCATTACTGTTTTATTTTCCAACACCAAAGTTACCTAGGCTAAAATACCATCTATCCCTATTCCTACCAAGACGTTAAAATCTCCTAATAAAGATACCAAGTTTCCACCCGGGAACCTGTCTACTTGCTCCTGTAACTGTAAGTAAAATGCATCTGGGTCAATAGTATCTCCGTTAGTCGGTTCTACAGGGGCATATATTAAAATAACTGATACCCTGAACTTTTTAGTAATTCAATGAGCGGTTAGTATTCAGCTATAAATATCTTCCCAGCCTAAATAAGACCTACCAGGTTCCTTATTCATCATGAGCCCTACTCACAGTCTATGTACCCCATTCTCCCTGACTGAATAAATAAGTTCTACATCACCTAATTTCAAGCTTCCTACCCCAGGGATATGAGTTTCTGTAACTCCTAATAAATCCAGTTAAAATCGTCTCAATTCGTCTGTCAAAATATCAATATGATAGTTATTTTATAACTTCATAACGTTCCAGGTTCCAATTTTCTTATTCTTCAAATCATTGAAATTATTTTCGCCTCAGGAGACAACCAAGGGATTCAGATTAATATTTAATAAAAGAACGTTTAGGTGATTAATATTGAGTTATCTTTGAAATTAACTTTTCTATACTCAGTTTGAATTGTACTCCATAAAAACGTCTACATCTTTATTTATACCTGCCTATTTCTTTCAAAATATCAATTGTTCTTACCACAGTATCAACTTGCACTGATGTGGGGTAGGGTGATAATCTGAATTAGACAGTAAAAAAGCCTTTATGTTTATTGCTTAGCTTTTACCAAAATAAAAAAAAATATATATGTTTTTGTAATATAATGTATAGGCTTCAAGAATATGTTTTTTCATAGTAAAACAATGCCGAGCTAAGCTTGTGAAAACTGTCTCATCTAGCCTCACTGTCCCCTACTAATGAAGCATATTCTGATAAGAATACCAGCATATTCTTAGTTCTCCATCATCTTTAAGCATCACAAAAAAGCTTTTCACGACAGAAAATAACGCACATATACTCTGAAGACTTCAAGAAAATTGCAAATGTGGTTATATGCGTACTTAACTTCACTTGAATTGCAAATGAGATGACACGAGTTGAGATAGACGCTCTTTTTAAGCTGAAACTAACAAGGGAGACGAACATTGCAGGATCTATGCTCTAACTCAATCACACTGAGTAAGATTCGCTCTTCCCGTCTCGTTAAAGCACACATTTGTTATTACTTCTGTTAATAATATACAAAAATATAACTGATTCTGATATTTTGCTAAAAGTAGACTTACATTGGCTCGACCTCTCAAAGTGACAGCGTTAAAGTGTTTGGAAAGACCTTGCAGTTCCGAGCCAGCTTGTGATCCTGCCATTTTACACTAAAATAGAAGAAACGCATTAAAGCAATTTCACTGTTCTCATAGAAAGTCTAGTTCCTTACTGTCACAATGCCAATTTACTACCTCAATTATATTGAAAACGTTATACCAAAGCCACAATTTTGATTTAAAGAGGCAGAAATCTAAAACAAGGTCCAGCAAGAGGAGAAGGTGAGAAGGGGGTACGATCTATAGGGGAAGCCTTAAAGAGGCCCAGCATGAGATTTTTCAACACAGAAAACTATTTCAAAGTTTTGATTAAATTATAATCGAAAAAAAGTGATTTGCAGCTTTTTAATGACTTTCTTCTAAATAGAAATCGTAATAATAGTACAACTATTCATGAACGAATTTTAATTTTAGTCATCGTAGTTATCTTCAATCGTAATAAAACTAGCCTGAATTCACTTTCCTTATGGAGATAGAATAAATTCAGTAGCTGTAGTCACCTAACTGCTTGAGGAGTCTACAGGGTAATTTTGACGGTTTCATAAATTATATTTTAAGTTCAAGATGTACAGCCTAATCATAGGGGGTGGTGAATTTAAATCTATGTTTCGTAGTTTGTGGACAATTTGTAAGGTTGCATGGTGGGAAAGGCAACTATTCAAACGCACACCACGTCCTCAAATATTGATGATGCCACACCAAATTCAGTACAAGCAAATTACAACAGATTAAAAATTTAGTGAAAGCTAACTTCTTTTTCCCCAAAAAAATACTCTATATTATAAAAACTCTATATACAAAAAACTAACAAAACTATATTCTGGAATAACTCGAATATTGTTTTCCTATTACCCTTAATGGGTCCAAGTAAATCACTTCAACTGAACACCATTTAACAAAAAAAGGAAAAAAAATGGCGACTAATCAAAAAGTTGCTTTCAGAATTTTTAGGCACGTCGCCATCGCCATATCAGATTTTCAGACATTCTTTTTTGTTAATACTGTCGCATCTAATTATTTCAAAATTGTCGCAGTAGAAGTAGATTTTACTTTTTAGGAAATTTAAATATTAATTATACCTTCTCTTAAAGCTGCTCCTAAAAGTTTTTTTTGGATGTGAGGGCATTTTTCATATGTTAGGGCTGGGTCGAAATTGGAAGAGCAGCATATTTATGGCACTGTTTAAGTTTTTTCTTAAAGTTCTCCAAAACAATCTCGAGGAGAGTAGAGGATCTGATAATTGGATATTCTTCCTTCTTGTGCACTTGCTAGCATTGTCAATTCAATTGAGACCAAAAACGAAGTTTGGGCTCCGAGACTCCACACCTTAATACATAATTTTGGTTAAACAGTTCCAAAATAATAAAAATAATCATTAGTCAGACTTCCCTTGAGGAACTCCGAAAACAACCCCAGCTAATTCTCTGAATCGGCAGGAGCTTACGCCAGGTCTAAGTCTACTATAAAGTTTCCCACCCAAAAAATGCTCTTTCAAAAACACTTCCAAACCGTTTCTTAAATAACATGTGGATAAGGCGTCTATTACCAACATCTAGACTGGGTATAACAGAAACAACACACAAATCAATTAGCTTGACTATTTTATTTGATACATAGGAAATAAGTGATACAAAAAATAAGTGAAAATAAACCAAAATTAAACATGGAAAGTGATGGGGGGGGCATAGTCAGTACATCTTGTATGACACTAATCCTTTTCTGCAAGTGCCTCTAGAGCAGTACGAATTTCCTCTGTTGATAAAACTTTGAACTTCTTATCCTTTTCTGTCACAATTCCAACTTCAATATCAGTAGGTTTCAAATCAGAAGACAAAACATGTGACAGAGTTCCAATTGCCAAATGGACAGCTTCTTCTCCCAAATACTGCTGCTTCTTTTTATACTTCTTTTCAAGATAATTTTGGCATTCCACCTGCTTAACACCAGCAGCAATAGCTTTATAACCACAATGATATCCAGCTGGATCAGTTTTATAGACACAGGGACCAAGTTCTGAATCATAAGCAATCAATATCATACTGCAGCCAAGAGGCCGCATTTCTGCATTTTGTGTATATACTTGAGAAATATCAGCCATTCTCTGGGATAGGACATCAATTGGAATTTCTGTATTATACTTGTACTTCCAGTTGGCAGCTTCAATACGTGCACGTTGAACTTGATATTTGCTATCAGCTACCATCCCTGTCATCACGCAACCAATTTTCTCCGTAATTTTAAAAAGCATAGTAACAGTATCAGCATTTATAAGCTTATCAGCAACTTTTTTCTGTGTTGCAACAACTGCAATATCAGTTCCTTTAAGGCCTACGGATGTAAGACCTGCATAAGTGATCGCTTTGAAAGCATATTCCACTTGATACAGTCTGCCTTCTGGTGAAAAAATAGTTATATGACGGTCAAAACCAGCACTGCTTCCTCGTGACATTACAACCTAAAATAAAATGTGCATTAGAACAACGTTCAAGTTCAAAGTATGAAACTTTGCATTCCAGCAACATCTTTTAAATATTTATTGGAATTGGCAATAGTCTTTTAAAGTATTGGGAAATAAGATATAAGAGGTCACAACTGAAAATGGCTAAGAAAATCTCAAATAACCGTTTTGAACGTTGTTGAAATGCAAAACAGTCACACAATAAATAACAAGAACCAAACATACTGTATTGATCAGACAAACAACTCGGTAAACAGTAGATTGATAACATTCAATCCCAACTTTGAATAAAGCCCCTGTAGCTAAAAAAAAACAATAAAATTATGCATTGATGCCAAATAAGTCTTAACTTTAGGGTGACGAGAAGTTTTATTTTGGGGAGTAGAGAAGGATGGTCTAAACAATAAAGAGTATGTTTAAGGACAGAAAACTTACTGAGTCTCCAGAACGATTGTCAGAGAGAACTCTCTGCTCAATTCCCCTATATACAAATCTACAAGTTCAGATTTCCTTCCTTGGACTTTTTTTTTAGTTCTTTCTGTTTTAGGCTTAAGTTATTTTTTAAAAATAATTTCTATTTGTTTTAGGTTTGACCTAATACATCATTTTTATGCTCACTCCATGTTTTAAAATTTTGCGCATTAGTTAGGGAAAAGCCAGTAACGTTGTTACGTGCATAAGTTAGACAAAAAAAGGTAAGATAATAGTTCAAAAAATCACTTTCACAAGCACCAAAGACCGGATTCAAATTTCGGAGTGGATATATCATTAAAAAACAAAACAAGAGCTCATATGGCACTTGTGACGAGGCGAGAAGAGCTAAGAGCCAAGAGATCATATGGTATGAGCTCTAACAAAATTCTGTGAATCAAGATTGATTTAAAAAGGAAAATGAGAGGCTTAATGCCGGTCAGGATTTAAAATAAGAGCTCTGAGTCACGATGTCTTTCTAAATATCAAAATTCATTAAGATCCGATCACCCACTCGTAAGTTATAAAAACCTAATTTTTCTAATTTTTCCTCTCCCTTTAGCCCCCCAGATAGTCGAATCTGGGAAAACGACTTCATCAAGTCAAATTGTGCAGCTCCTTGACACGCCTACCAATTTTCATCGTCCTAGCAAGTCCAGAAGCACCAAACTCGACAAATCACTGAACACATCCCCCCAACTCCCCCAAAGAGAGCGAATCCAGTACGATTCTGTCAATCACATATCAAGGACATTTGTTTATTCTATCCACCAAGCTTCATCCCGATTCCTCCACTCCAAGTGTTTTTCCAAGATTTCCCCCTCCAACTCCCCGCAATGTCAAAAGATCTGGTCGGCATTTGAAATAAGAGCTCTGAGACATGAATTCCTTCTAAAAATCAAATTTCATTAAGATCCGATCATCTATTCGTAAGATAAAAATACCCCAATTTTCACGTTTTCCAAGAATTCCGGTTTCCCCCTCTCCCCAATGTCACAGAAGAGAGCAGATCCGGTCCGGTTATGTCAGTCACGTATTTTAGACAGGTTTCTATTCTTCCCATCCAGTTTCATCCTGATCTCACCACTTTAAGTATTTTCTAAGATTTCCGGTCCCCCAACTGCCCCCCCCCAATTACGCTTGATCCGGTTGAGATTTAAAATAAGAGATCTGAGTTACGAGGTCCTTCTAAATATGAAGTTTCATGAAGATCCGATCACTCTAATCTATGCGTTTTCCATGATTTTAGGTTCCCCCACCCCAAACTTCCCCCAATGTCACCAGATCCGGTCAGGATTTAAAATAATAGCTTTGAGACACGATATCCTTCTAAATATCAAATTTCATTGAGATCCGATCACCCGTTCGTAAGTTAAAAATACCTCATTTTTCCTAATTTTTCGGAATTAACCCCTCCCCCAACTACCCCAAAGAGAGCGGATCCGTTCCGGTTATGTCAATCATGTATCTAGAACTCGTGATTATTTTTCCCACCAAGTTTCATCCCGATCCCTCCACTCTTAAGTGTTTCCCAAGTTTTAGGTTTCCCCCTCCCAACTCCCCCCCAATGTCACCAGATCTGGTCGGGATTTAAAATAAGAGCTCTAAGACACGATATCCTTCTAAACATCAAATCTCATTGAGATCCGATCACCCGTTCGTAAGTTAAAAATCCCTCTTTTTTTCTAATTTTTCAGAATTACCCCCCCCCCAACTACCCCAAAGAGAGCGGATCCGTTCCAATTATGTCAATCATGTATCTGGGACTTGTGCTTATTTTTCCCATCAAGTTTCATCCCTATTCCTCCACTCTAAGTGTTTTCCAAGATTTTAGGTCCCCCCCTCCAACCCCCCCCCCAATGTCATCAGATCCGGTCGTGATTTAAAATAAGAGCTCTGAGAAACAATATCATTCCAAATATCAAATTTCATTAAGATCCCATCACCCACTCATAAGTTAAAAATACTTCATTTTTTCTATTTTTTCCAAATTAACCAGCCCCCACTCCCCCCAGATGGTCAAATCAAGAAAAAGACTATTTCTAATTTAATCTGGTCCGGTCCCTGATACGCTTGCCAAATTTCATCGTCCTAGCTTACCTGGAAGTGCCTAGAGTAGCAAAACCAGGACTGACAGACAGACAGAATTTGCGATTGCTATGTCACTTGGTTAATACCAAGTGCCATAAAAACCATGCTTAAGCCAAAGGGCATTGAATATGGAGTGCAAACACTACTGATCAGAGAGGATTAAAGCAACATAGCAACTATAAAAGCAACATAGCAACTTAAAGCAACTATACAAAGACTGGATACAGAGCAGACATATTTTTGACCAAAAAGGGTTAGACATGGAGCATACCTGCTGTTTACTCATGAATATGGATACATAGCATATGCACAGTTTACCTATTAAGGAAGTTGAAGGTGAAATGTACACATCTGTACAAAAACCATTCACACTCTTCAGTATCATGGGTTCGAGACAAAGCTTATTATGTAAAGTCTAAAATGACTACAAGTCAAAAGGGATGAAACAAGCTTGTATTTACAAAACCCTGAAGTGAGGTGGAATGAGTTGAATACGTTAGATACCCAAGGATCTTACTTAAG